>NW_026967535.1:900000-1106000 GCF_028390025.1 Pseudophryne corroboree | reverse complement strand
ATTATGACATCACAATCCATGCAATGCAGTATGCAATGCAAAATTATGACATTACAATCCATGCAATGCAGTATGCAATGCAAAATTATGACATCATAATCCATGCAAAGCATCATTTAATGCAAAATTATGACATCACAATCCATGCAATGCAGTATGTAATGCAAAATGATGACATCACAATCCATGCAATGCAGTATGCAATGCAAAATTATGACGTCATAATCCATGCAAAGCATCATTTAATGCAAAATTATGACATCACAATCCATGCAATGCAGTATGCAATGCAAAATTATGACATCACAATCCATGCAATGCAAAATTATGACATCACAATCCATGCAATGCAGTATGCAATGCAAAATTATGACATAATAATCCATGCAAAGCATAATTTAATGCAAAATTATGACATCACAATCCATGCAATGCAGTATGCAATGCAAAATTATGATATCACAATCCATGCAATGCAGTATGCAATGCAAAATTATGACATCACAATCCAAGCAATGCAGTATGCAATGCAAAATTATGATATCACAATCCATGCAATGCAGTATGCAATGCAAAATTATGACATCATAATCCATGCAAAGCATCATTTAATGCAAAATTATGACATCACAATCCATGCAATGCAGTATGCAATGCAAAATTATGACATCATAATCCATACAAAGCATCATTTAATGCAAAATTATGACATCACAATCCATGCAATGCAGTATGCAATGCAAAATTATGACATCACAATCCATGCAATGCAGTATGCAATGCAAAATTATGACATCATAATCCATGCAAAGCATCATTTAATGCAAAATTATGACATCACAATCCATGCAATGCAGTATGCAAAGCAAAATTATGACATCACAATCCATGCAAAGCATAATTTAATGCAAAATTATGACATCACAATCCATGCAATGCAGTATGCAATGCAAAATTATGACATCATAATCCATGCAAAGCATCATTTAATGCAAAATTATGACATCACAATCCATGCAATGCAGTATGCAATGCAAAATTATGACATCACAATCCGTGCAATGCAGTATGCAATGCAAAATTATGACATCATAATCCATGCAAAGCATCATTTAATGCAAAATTATGACATCACAATCCATGCAATGCAGTCTGCAATGCAAAATTATGACATCACAATCCCTGCAAAGCATCATTTAATGCAAAATTATGACATCACAATCCATGCAATGCAGTATGCAATGCAACATTATGACATCATAATTCATGCAAAGCATCATTTAATGCAAAATTATGACATCACAATCCATGCAATGCAGTATGCAAATTAAATTATGACATCATAATCCATGCAAAGCATATTTTAATGCAAAATTATGACATCACAATCCATGCAATGCAGTATGCAAAGCAAAATTATGACATCACAATCCATGCAAAGCATCATTTAATGCAAAATTATGACATTACGATCCATGCAATGCAGTATGCAATGCAAAATTATGACATCACAATCCATGCAATGCAGTATGCAAAGCAAAATTATGACATAATAATCCATGCAAAGCATAATTTAATGCAAAATTATGACATCACAATCCATGCAATGCAGTATGCAAAGCAAAATTATGACATCACAATCCAGGCAAAGCATAATTTAATGCAACATTATGACATCACAATCCATGCAATGCAGTATGCTATGCAAAATTATGACATCACAATCCATGCAATGCAGTATGCAATGCAAAATTATGACATCACAATCCAAGCAATGCAGTATGCAATGCAAAATTATGACATCATAATCCATGCAAAGCATCATTTAATGCCAAATTATGACATCACAATCCATGCAATGCAGTATGCAATGCAAAATTATGACACCACAATCCAATCAATGCAGTATGCAATGCAAAATTATGACATCATAATCCATGCAAAGCATCATTTAATGCAAAATTATGACATCACAGTCCATGCAATGCAGTATGCAATGCAAAATTATGACATCACAATCCATGCAAAGCATAATTTAATGCAAAATTATGACATCACGATCCATGCAATGCAGTATGCAATGCAAAATTATGACATCACAATCCATGCAATGCAGTATGCAATGCAAAATTATGACATCACAATCCAAGCAATGCAGTATGCAATGCAAAATTATGACATCATAATCCATGCAAAGCATAATTTAATGCCAAATTATGACATCACAATCCATGCAATGCAGTATGAATTGCAAAATTATGACACCACAATCCAAGCAATGCAGTATGCAATGCAAAATTATGATATCACAATCCATGCAATGCAGTATGCAATGCAAAATTATGACATCATAATCCATGCAAAGCATCATTTAATGCAAAATTATGACATCACAGTCCATGCAATGCAGTATGCAATGCAAAATTATGACATCACAATCCATGCAAAGCATCATTTAATGCAAAATTATGACATCACGATCCATGCAATGCAGTATGCAATGCAAAATTATGACATCACAATCCATGCAATGCAGTATGCAATGCAAAATTATGACACCACAATCCAAGCAATGCAGTATGCAATGCAAAATTATGATAATACAATCCATGCAATGCAGTATGCAATGCAAAATTATGACATCATAATCCATGCAAAGCATATTTTAATGCAAAATTATGACATCACAATCCATGCAATGCAGTATGCAAAGCAAAATTATGACATCACAATCCATGCAAAGCATCATTTAATGCAAAATTATGACATCACAATCCATGCAATGCAGTATTTAATGCAAAATTATGACATCACGATCCATGCAATGCAGTATGCAATGCAAAATTATGACATAATAATCCATGCAAAGCATAATTTAATGCAAAATTATGACATCACAATCCATGCAATGCAGTATGCAAAGCAAAATTATGACATCATAATCCATGCAAAGCATCATTTAATGCAAAATTATGACATCACAGTCCATGCAATGCAGTATGCAATGCAAAATTATGACATCACAATCCATGATATGCAGTATGCAATGCAAAATTATGACATCACAATCCATGATATGCAGAATGCAATGCAAAATTATGACATCACAATCCAAGCAATGCAACATTTAATGCAAAATATGACATCACAATCCATGCAATGCAGTATGCAATGCAAAATTATGACATCACAATCCATGCAATGCAGTATGCAATACAAAATTATGACATCACAATCCATGCAAAGCATCATTTAATGCAAAATTATGACATCACGATCCATGAAATGCAGTATGCAATGCAAAATTATGACATCACAATCCATGCAAAGCATCATTTAATGCAAAAATTATGACATCACAATCCAAGCAATGCAACATTTAATGCAAAATATGACATCACAATCCATGCAATGCAGTATGCAATGCAAAATTATGACATCACAATCCATGCAAAGCATCATTTAATGCAAAAGTATGACATCACGATCCATGAAATGCAGTATGCAATGCAAAATTATGACATCACAATCCATGCAAAGCATCATTTAATGCAAAAATATGACATCACAATCCATGCAAAGCATCATTTAATGCAAAATTATGACATCACAATCCAAGCAATGCAACATTTAATGCAAAATATGACATCACAATCCATGCAATGCAGTATGCAATGCAAAATTATGACATCACAATCCATGCAATGCAGTATGCAATGCAAAATTATGACATCATAATCCATGCAAAGCATCATTTAATGCAAAATTATGACATCACAATCCATGCAATGCAGTATGCAATGCAACATTATGACATCACAATCCATGCAATGCAGTATGCAATGCAAAATTATGATATTATAATTCATGCAAAGCATCATTTAATGCAAAATTATGATATCACAATCCACGCAATGCAGTATGCAATGCAAAATTATGACATCATAATCCATGCAAAGCATATTTTAATGCAAAATTATGACATCACAATCCATGCAATGCAGTATGCAATGCAAAATTATGACATCACAATCCATGCAATGCAGTATGCAACGCAAAATTATGACATCATAATCCATGCAAAGCATCATTTAATGCAAAATTATGACATCACAATCCTTGCAATGCAGTATGCAATGCAACATTATGACATCACAATCCATGCAATGCAGTATGCAATGCAAAATTATGATATTATAATTCATGCAAAGCATCATTTAATGCAAAATTATGATATCACAATCCACGCAATGCAGTATGCAATGCAAAATTATGACATCATAATCCATGCAAAGCATATTTTAATGCAAAATTATGACATCACAATCCATGCAATGCAGTATGCAATGCAAAATTATGACATCACAATCCATGCAATGCAGTATGCAACGCAAAATTATGACATCATAATCCATGCAAAGCATCATTTAATGCAAAATTATGACATCACAATCCTTGCAATGCAGTATGCAATGCAAAATTATGATATCACAATCCATGCAATGCAGTATGCAATGCAAAGTTATGACATCACAATCCGTGCAATGCAGTATGCAATGCAAAATTATGACATCATAATCCATGCAAATCATCATTTAATGCAAAATTATGACATCACAATCCATGAAATGCATTCTGCAATGCAAAATTATGACATCACAATCCATGCAAAGCATCATTTAATGCAAAATTATGACATCACAATCCATGCAATGCAGTATGCAATGCAAAATTATGACATCACAATCCATGCAATGCAGTGTGCAATGCAAAATTATGACATCATAATCTATGCAAATCATCATTTAATGCAAAATTATGAAATCACAATCCATGCAATGCAGTATGCAATGTAAAATTATGACACCACAATCCAAGCAATGCAGTATGCAATGCAAAATTATGATATCACAATCCATGCATTCAGTATGCAATGCAAAATTATGACATCATAATCCATGCAAAGCATCATTTAATGCAAAATTATGACATCACAGTCCATGCAATGCAGTATGCAATGCAAAATTATGACATCACAATCCATGATATGCAGTATGCAATGCAAAATTATGACATCACAATCCATGATATGCAGTATGCAATGCAAAATTATGACATCACAATCCAAGCAATGCAGTATGCAATGCAAAATTATGATATCACAATCCATGCAATGCAGTATGCAATGCAAAATTATGACATCACAATCCATGCAATGCAGTATGCAATGCAAAATTATGACATCATAATCCATGCAAAGCATCATTTAATGCAAAATTATGACATCACAGTCCATGCAATGCAGTATGCAATGCAAAATTATGACATCACAATCCATGATATGCAGTATGCAATGCAAAATTATGACATCACAATCCATGATATGCAGTATGCAATGCAAAATTATGACATCACAATCCAAGCAATGCAACATTTAATGCAAAATATGACATCACAATCCATGCTATGCAGTATGCAATGCAAAATTATGACATCACAATCCATGCAATGCAGTATGCAATGCAAAATTATGACATCACAATCCATGCAAAGCATCATTTAATGCAAAATTATGACATCACGATCCATGAAATGCAGTATGCAATGCAAAATTATGACATCACAATCCATGCAAAGCATCATTTAATGCAAAAATTATGACATCACAATCCAAGCAATGCAACATTTAATGCAAAATATGACATCACAATCCATGCAATGCAGTATGCAATGCAAAATTATGACATCACAATCCATGCAAAGCATCATTTAATGCAAAAGTATGACATCACGATCCATGAAATGCAGTATGCAATGCAAAATTATGACATCACAATCCATGCAAAGCATCATTTAATGCAAAAATATGACATCACAATCCATGCAAAGCATCATTTAATGCAAAATTATGACATCACAATCCAAGCAATGCAACATTTAATGCAAAATATGACATCACAATCCATGCAATGCAGTATGCAATGCAAAATTATGACATCACAATCCATGCAATGCAGTATGCAATGCAAAATTATGACATCATAATCCATGCAAAGCATCATTTAATGCAAAATTATGACATCACAATCCATGCAATGCAGTATGCAATGCAACATTATGACATCACAATCCATGCAATGCAGTATGCAATGCAAAATTATGATATTATAATTCATGCAAAGCATCATTTAATGCAAAATTATGATATCACAATCCACGCAATGCAGTATGCAATGCAAAATTATGACATCACAATCCATGCAAAGCATATTTTAATGCAAAATTATGACATCACAATCCATGCAATGCAGTATGCAATGCAAAATTATGACATCACAATCCATGCAATGCAGTATGCAACGCAAAATTATGACATCATAATCCATGCAAAGCATCATTTAATGCAAAATTATGACATCACAATCCTTGCAATGCAGTATGCAATGCAAAATTATGATATCACAATCCATGCAATGCAGTATGCAATGCAAAGTTATGACATCACAATCCGTGCAATGCAGTATGCAATGCAAAATTATGACATCATAATCCATGCAAATCATCATTTAATGCAAAATTATGACATCACAATCCATGCAATGCATTCTGCAATGCAAAATTATGACATCACAATCCATGCAAAGCATCATTTAATGCAAAATTATGACATCACAATCCATGCAATGCAGTATGCAATGCAAAATTATGACATCACAATCCATGCAATGCAGTGTGCAATGCAACATTATGACATCATAATTCATGCAAAGCATCAATTAATGCAAAATTATGACATCACAATCCATGCAATGCAGTATGCAATGCAAAATTATGACATCATAATCTATGCAAATCATCATTTAATGCAAAATTATGAAATCACAATCCATGCAATGCAGTATGCAATGTAAAATTATGACACCACAATCCAAGCAATGCAGTATGCAATGCAAAATTATGATATCACAATCCATGCATTCAGTATGCAATGCAAAATTATGACATCATAATCCATGCAAAGCATCATTTAATGCAAAATTATGACATCACAGTCCATGCAATGCAGTATGCAATGCAAAATTATGACATCACAATCCATGATATGCAGTATGCAATGCAAAATTATGACATCACAATCCATGATATGCAGTATGCAATGCAAAATTATGACATCACAATCCATGATATGCAGTATGCAATGCAAAATTATGACATCACAATCCAAGCAATGCAGTATGCAATGCAAAATTATGATATCACAATCCATGCAATGCAGTATGCAATGCAAAATTATGACATCACAATCCATGCAATGCAGTATGCAATGCAAAATTATGACATCATAATCTATGCAAATCATCATTTAATGCAAAATTATGAAATCACAATCCATGCAATGCAGTATGCAATGTAAAATTATGACACCACAATCCAAGCAATGCAGTATGCAATGCAAAATTATGATATCACAATCCATGCATTCAGTATGCAATGCAAAATTATGACATCATAATCCATGCAAAGCATCATTTAATGCAAAATTATGACATCACAGTCCATGCAATGCAGTATGCAATGCAAAATTATGACATCACAATCCATGATATGCAGTATGCAATGCAAAATTATGACATCACAATCCATGCAAAGCATCATTTAATGCAAAATTATGACATCACAATCCATGCAATGCAGTATGCAAAGCAAAATTATGACATCACAATCCATGCAAAGCATCATTTAATGCAAAAATATGACATCACAATCCATGCAAAACATCATTTAATGCAAAATTATGACATCACAATCCAAGCAATGCAACATTTAATGCAAAATATGACATCACAATCCATGCAATGCAGTATGCAATGCAAAATTATGACATCACAATCCATGCAATGCAGTATGCAATGCAAAATTATGACATCACAATCCATGCAAAGCATCATTTAATGCAAAATTATGACATCACGATCCATGAAATGCAGTATGCAATGCAAAATTATGACATCACAATCCATGCAAAGCATCATTTAATGCAAAAATTATGACATCACAATCCAAGCAATGCAACATTTAATGCAAAATATGACATCACAATCCATGCAATGCAGTATGCAATGCAAAATTATGACATCACAATCCATGCAATGCAGTATGCAAAGCAAAATTATGACATCACAATCCATGCAAAGCATCATTTAATGCAAAATTATGACATCACAATCCATGCAAAGCATCATTTAATGCAAAATTATGACATCACAATCCATGCAAAGCATCATTTAATGCAAAATTATGACATCACAATCCATGCAATGCAGTATGCAAAGCAAAATTATGACATCACAATCCATGCAAAGCATCATTTAATGCAAAATTATGACATCACGATCCATGAAATGCAGTATGCAATGCAAAATTATGACATCACAATCCATGCAAAGCATCATTTAATGCAAAAATATGACATCACAATCCATGCAAAACATCATTTAATGCAAAATTATGACATCACAATCCAAGCAATGCAACATTTAATGCAAAATATGACATCACAATCCATGCAATGCAGTATGCAATGCAAAATTATGACATCACAATCCATGCAATGCAGTATGCAATACAAAATTATGACATCACAATCCATGCAAAGCATCATTTAATGCAAAGTTATGAAATCACGATCCATGAAATGCAGTATGCAATGCAAAATTATGACATCACAATCCATGCAATGCAGTATGCAATACAAAATTATGACATCACAATCCATGCAAAGCATCATTTAATGCAAAGTTATGAAATCACGATCCATGAAATGCAGTATGCAATGCAAAATTATGACATCACAATCCATGCAAAGCATCATTTAATGCAAAAATTATGACATCACAATCCAAGCAATGCAACATTTAATGCAAAATATGATATCACAATCCATGCAATGCAGTATGCAATGCAAAATTATGACATCACAATCCATGCAATGCAGTATGCAATGCAACATTATGACATCATAATTCATGCAAAGCATCATTTAATGCAAAATTATGACATCACAATCCATGCAATGCAGTATGCATTGCAAAATTATGACATCATAATCTATGCAAATCATCATTTAATGCAAAATTATGAAATCACAATCCATGCAATGCAGTATGCAATGTAAAATTATGACACCACAATCCAAGCAATGCAGTATGCAATGCAAAATTATGATATCACAATCCATGCATTCAGTATGCAATGCAAAATTATGACATCATAATCCATGCAAAGCATCATTTAATGCAAAATTATGACATCACAATCCATGCAATGCAGTATGCAACGCAAAATTATGACATCATAATCCATGCAAAGCATCATTTAATGCAAAATTATGACATCACAATCCTTGCAATGCAGTATGCAATGCAAAATTATGATATCACAATCCATGCAATGCAGTATGCAATGCAAAGTTATGACATCACAATCCGTGCAATGCAGTATGCAATGCAAAATTATGACATCATAATCCATGCAAATCATCATTTAATGCAAAATTATGACATCACAATCCATGCAATGCATTCTGCAATGCAAAATTATGACATCACAATCCATGCAAAGCATCATTTAATGCAAAATTATGACATCACAATCCATGCAATGCAGTATGCAATGCAAAATTATGACATCACAATCCATGCAATGCAGTGTGCAATGCAACATTATGACATCATAATTCATGCAAAGCATCAATTAATGCAAAATTATGACATCACAATCCATGCAATGCAGTATGCAATGCAAAATTATGACATCATAATCTATGCAAATCATCATTTAATGCAAAATTATGAAATCACAATCCATGCAATGCAGTATGCAATGTAAAATTATGACACCACAATCCAAGCAATGCAGTATGCAATGCAAAATTATGATATCACAATCCATGCATTCAGTATGCAATGCAAAATTATGACATCATAATCCATGCAAAGCATCATTTAATGCAAAATTATGACATCACAGTCCATGCAATGCAGTATGCAATGCAAAATTATGACATCACAATCCATGATATGCAGTATGCAATGCAAAATTATGACATCACAATCCATGATATGCAGTATGCAATGCAAAATTATGACATCACAATCCATGATATGCAGTATGCAATGCAAAATTATGACATCACAATCCAAGCAATGCAGTATGCAATGCAAAATTATGATATCACAATCCATGCAATGCAGTATGCAATGCAAAATTATGACATCACAATCCATGCAATGCAGTATGCAATGCAAAATTATGACATCATAATCTATGCAAATCATCATTTAATGCAAAATTATGAAATCACAATCCATGCAATGCAGTATGCAATGTAAAATTATGACACCACAATCCAAGCAATGCAGTATGCAATGCAAAATTATGATATCACAATCCATGCATTCAGTATGCAATGCAAAATTATGACATCATAATCCATGCAAAGCATCATTTAATGCAAAATTATGACATCACAGTCCATGCAATGCAGTATGCAATGCAAAATTATGACATCACAATCCATGATATGCAGTATGCAATGCAAAATTATGACATCACAATCCATGCAAAGCATCATTTAATGCAAAATTATGACATCACAATCCATGCAATGCAGTATGCAAAGCAAAATTATGACATCACAATCCATGCAAAGCATCATTTAATGCAAAAATATGACATCACAATCCATGCAAAACATCATTTAATGCAAAATTATGACATCACAATCCAAGCAATGCAACATTTAATGCAAAATATGACATCACAATCCATGCAATGCAGTATGCAATGCAAAATTATGACATCACAATCCATGCAATGCAGTATGCAATGCAAAATTATGACATCACAATCCATGCAAAGCATCATTTAATGCAAAATTATGACATCACGATCCATGAAATGCAGTATGCAATGCAAAATTATGACATCACAATCCATGCAAAGCATCATTTAATGCAAAAATTATGACATCACAATCCAAGCAATGCAACATTTAATGCAAAATATGACATCACAATCCATGCAATGCAGTATGCAATGCAAAATTATGACATCACAATCCATGCAATGCAGTATGCAAAGCAAAATTATGACATCACAATCCATGCAAAGCATCATTTAATGCAAAATTATGACATCACAATCCATGCAAAGCATCATTTAATGCAAAATTATGACATCACAATCCATGCAAAGCATCATTTAATGCAAAATTATGACATCACAATCCATGCAATGCAGTATGCAAAGCAAAATTATGACATCACAATCCATGCAAAGCATCATTTAATGCAAAATTATGACATCACGATCCATGAAATGCAGTATGCAATGCAAAATTATGACATCACAATCCATGCAAAGCATCATTTAATGCAAAAATATGACATCACAATCCATGCAAAACATCATTTAATGCAAAATTATGACATCACAATCCAAGCAATGCAACATTTAATGCAAAATATGACATCACAATCCATGCAATGCAGTATGCAATGCAAAATTATGACATCACAATCCATGCAATGCAGTATGCAATACAAAATTATGACATCACAATCCATGCAAAGCATCATTTAATGCAAAGTTATGAAATCACGATCCATGAAATGCAGTATGCAATGCAAAATTATGACATCACAATCCATGCAATGCAGTATGCAATACAAAATTATGACATCACAATCCATGCAAAGCATCATTTAATGCAAAGTTATGAAATCACGATCCATGAAATGCAGTATGCAATGCAAAATTATGACATCACAATCCATGCAAAGCATCATTTAATGCAAAAATTATGACATCACAATCCAAGCAATGCAACATTTAATGCAAAATATGATATCACAATCCATGCAATGCAGTATGCAATGCAAAATTATGACATCACAATCCATGCAATGCAGTATGCAATGCAACATTATGACATCATAATTCATGCAAAGCATCATTTAATGCAAAATTATGACATCACAATCCATGCAATGCAGTATGCATTGCAAAATTATGACATCATAATCTATGCAAATCATCATTTAATGCAAAATTATGAAATCACAATCCATGCAATGCAGTATGCAATGTAAAATTATGACACCACAATCCAAGCAATGCAGTATGCAATGCAAAATTATGATATCACAATCCATGCATTCAGTATGCAATGCAAAATTATGACATCATAATCCATGCAAAGCATCATTTAATGCAAAATTATGACATCACAGTCCATGCAATGCAGTATGCAATGCAAAATTATGACATCACAATCCATGATATGCAGTATGCAATGCAAAATTATGACATCACAATCCATGATATGCAGTATGCAATGCAAAATTATGACATCACAATCCAAGCAATGCAGTATGCAATGCAAAATTATGATATCACAATCCATGCAATGCAGTATGCAATGCAAAATTATGACATCACAATCCATGCAATGCAGTATGCAATGCAAAATTATGACATCATAATCTATGCAAATCATCATTTAATGCAAAATTATGACATCACAATCCATGCAATGCAGTATGCAAAGCAAAATTATGACATCACAATCCATGCAAAGCATAATTTAATGCAAAATTATGACATCACGATCCATGCAATGCAGTATGCAATGCAAAAGTATGACATCACAATCCATGCAAAGCATCATTTAATGCAAAATTATGACATCACGATCCATGCAATGCAGTATGCAATGCAAAATTATGACATCACAATCCATGCAATGCAGTATGCAATGCAAAATTATGACACCACAATCCAATCAATGCAGTATGCAATGCAAAATTATGATATCACAATCCATGCAATGCAGTATGCAATGCAAAATTATGACATCATAATCCATGCAAAGCATCATTTAATGCAAAATTATGACATCACAGTCCATGCAATGCAGTATGCAATGCAAAATTATGACATCACAATCCATGCAAAGCATCATTTAATGCAAAATTATGACATCACGATCCATGCAATGCAGTATGCAATGCAAAATTATGACATCACAATCCATGCAATGCAGTATGCAATGCAAAATTATGACATCACAATCCAAGCAATGCAGTATGCAATGCAAAATTATGACATCATAATCCATGCAAAGCATCATTTAATGCCAAATTATGACATCACAATCCATGCAATGCAGTATGCAATGCAAAATTATGACACCACAATCCAAGCAATGCAGTATGCAATGCAAAATTATGATATCACAATCCATGCAATGCAGTATGCAATGCAAAATTATGACATCATAATCCATGCAAAGCATCATTTAATGCAAAATTATGACATCACAGTCCATGCAATGCAGTATGCAATGCAAAATTATGACATCACAATCCATGCAAAGCATCATTTAATGCAAAATTATGACATCACGATCCATGCAATGCAGTATGCAATGCAAAATTATGACATCACAATCCATGCAATGCAGTATGCAATGCAAAATTATGACACCACAATCCAAGCAATGCAGTATGCAATGCAAAATTATGATATCACAATCCATGCAATGCAGTATGCAATGCAAAATTATGACATCATAATCCATGCAAAGCATAATTTAATGCAAAATTATGATATCACAGTCCATGCAATGCAGTATGCAATGCAAAATTATGACATCACAATCCATGCAAAGCATCATTTAATGCAAAAATATGACATCACGATCCATGCAATGCAGTATGCAATGCAAAATTATGACATCACAATCCATGCAATGCAGTATGCAATGCAAAATTATGACATCACAATCCATGCAATGCAACATTTAATGCAAATGTATGACATCACAATCCATTCAATGCAGTATGCAATGCAACATTATGACATCACAATCCATGCAATGCAGTATGCAATGCAAAATTATGACATCATAATTAATGCAAAGCATCATTTAATGCAAAATTATGACATCACAATCCATGCAATGCAGTATGCAATGCAAAATTATGACATCACAATCCATGCAATGCAGTATGCAATGCAAAATTATGACATCATAATCCATGCAAAGCATCATTTAATGCAAAATTATGACATCACAATCCATGCAATGCAGTATGCAATGCAAAATTGTGACATCACATTCCATGCAATGCAGTATGCAATGCAAAATTATGACATCATAATCCATGCAAAGCATCATTTAATGCAAAATTATGACATCACAATCCATGCAATGCAGTATGCAATGCAAAATTATGACATCACAATCCATGCAATGCAAAATTATGACATCACAATCCATGCAATGCAGTATGCAATGCAAAATAATGACATAATAATCCATGCAAAGCATAATTTAATTCAAAATTATGACATCACAATCCATGCAAAGCATAATTTAATGCAACATTATGACATCACAATCCATGCAATGCAGTATGCAATGCAAAATTATGACATCACAATCCATGCAATGCAGTATGCAATGCAAAATTATGATATCACAATCCATGCAATGCAGTATGCAATGCAAAATTATGACATCACAATCCAAGCAATGCAGTGTGCAATGCAAAATTATGATATCACAATCCATGCAATGCAGTATGCAATGAAAAATTATGACATCACAATACATGCAATGCAGTATGCAATGCAGAATTATGACATCATAATCCATGCAAAGCATCATTTAATACAAAATTATGACATCACAATCAATGCAATGCAGTATGCACTGCAAAATTATGACATCATAATCCATGCAAAGCATCATTTAATGCAAAATTATGACATCACAATCCATGCAATGCAGTATGCAATGCAAAATTATGACATCACGATCCATGCAATGCAGTATGCAATGCAAAATTATGACATCACAATCCATGCAAAGCATATTTTAATGTAAAATTATGACATCACAATCCATGCAATGCAGTATGCAATGCAAAATTATGACATTACAATCCATGCAATGCAGTATGCAATGCAAAATTATGACATCATAATCCATGCAAAGCATCATTTAATGCAAAATTATGACATCACAATCCATGCAATGCAGTATGCAATGCAAAATGATGACATCACAATCCATGCAATGCAGTATGCAATGCAAAAGTATGACGTCATAATCCATGCAAAGCATCATTTAATGCAAAATTATGACATCACAATCCATGCAATGCAGTATGCAATGCAAAATTATGACATCACAATCCATGCAATGCAAAATTATGACATCACAATCCATGCAATGCAGTATGCAATGCAAAATTATGACATAATAATCCATGCAAAGCATAATTTAATGCAAAATTATGACATCACAATCCATGCAATGCAGTATGCAATGCAAAATTATGATATCACAATCCATGCAATGCAGTATGCAATGCAAAATTATGACATCACAATCCAAGCAATGCAGTATGCAATGCAAAATTATGATATCACAATCCATGCAATGCAGTATGCAATGCAAAATTATGACATCATAATCCATGCAAAGCATCATTTAATGCAAAATTATGACATCACAATCCATGCAATGCAGTATGCAATGCAAAATTATGACATCATAATCCATACAAAGCATCATTTAATGCAAAATTATGACATCACAATCCATGCAATGCAGTATGCAATGCAAAATTATGACATCACAATCCATGCAATGCAGTATGCAATGCAAAATTATGACATCATAATCCATGCAAAGCATCATTTAATGCAAAATTATGACATCACAATCCATGCAATGCAGTATGCAAAGCAAAATTATGACATCACAATCCATGCAAAGCATAATTTAATGCAAAATTATGACATCACAATCCATGCAATGCAGTATGCAATGCAAAATTATGACATCACAATCCGTGCAATGCAGTATGCAATGCAAAATTATGACATCATAATCCATGCAAAGCATCATTTAATGCAAAATTATGACATCACAATCCATGCAATGCAGTCTGCAATGCAAAATTATGACATCACAATCCCTGCAAAGCATCATTTAATGCAAAATTATGACATCACAATCCATGCAATGCAGTATGCAATGCAACATTATGACATCATAATTCATGCAAAGCATCATTTAATGCAAAATTATGACATCACAATCCATGCAATGCAGTATGCAAATTAAATTATGACATCATAATCCATGCAAAGCATATTTTAATGCAAAATTATGACATCACAATCCATGCAATGCAGTATGCAAAGCAAAATTATGACATCACAATCCATGCAAAGCATCATTTAATGCAAAATTATGACATTACGATCCATGCAATGCAGTATGCAATGCAAAATTATGACATCACAATCCATGCAATGCAGTATGCAAAGCAAAATTATGACATAATAATCCATGCAAAGCATAATTTAATGCAAAATTATGACATCACAATCCATGCAATGCAAAATTATGACATCACAATCCATGCAATGCAGTATGCAATGCAAAATTATGACATAATAATCCATGCAAAGCATAATTTAATGCAAAATTATGACATCACAATCCATGCAATGCAGTATGCAATGCAAAATTATGATATCACAATCCATGCAATGCAGTATGCAATGCAAAATTATGACATCACAATCCAAGCAATGCAGTATGCAATGCAAAATTATGATATCACAATCCATGCAATGCAGTATGCAATGCAAAATTATGACATCATAATCCATGCAAAGCATCATTTAATGCAAAATTATGACATCACAATCCATGCAATGCAGTATGCAATGCAAAATTATGACATCATAATCCATACAAAGCATCATTTAATGCAAAATTATGACATCACAATCCATGCAATGCAGTATGCAATGCAAAATTATGACATCACAATCCATGCAATGCAGTATGCAATGCAAAATTATGACATCATAATCCATGCAAAGCATCATTTAATGCAAAATTATGACATCACAATCCATGCAATGCAGTATGCAAAGCAAAATTATGACATCACAATCCATGCAAAGCATAATTTAATGCAAAATTATGACATCACAATCCATGCAATGCAGTATGCAATGCAAAATTATGACATCACAATCCGTGCAATGCAGTATGCAATGCAAAATTATGACATCATAATCCATGCAAAGCATCATTTAATGCAAAATTATGACATCACAATCCATGCAATGCAGTCTGCAATGCAAAATTATGACATCACAATCCCTGCAAAGCATCATTTAATGCAAAATTATGACATCACAATCCATGCAATGCAGTATGCAATGCAACATTATGACATCATAATTCATGCAAAGCATCATTTAATGCAAAATTATGACATCACAATCCATGCAATGCAGTATGCAAATTAAATTATGACATCATAATCCATGCAAAGCATATTTTAATGCAAAATTATGACATCACAATCCATGCAATGCAGTATGCAAAGCAAAATTATGACATCACAATCCATGCAAAGCATCATTTAATGCAAAATTATGACATTACGATCCATGCAATGCAGTATGCAATGCAAAATTATGACATCACAATCCATGCAATGCAGTATGCAAAGCAAAATTATGACATAATAATCCATGCAAAGCATAATTTAATGCAAAATTATGACATCACAATCCATGCAATGCAGTATGCAAAGCAAAATTATGACATCACAATCCAGGCAAAGCATAATTTAATGCAACATTATGACATCACAATCCATGCAATGCAGTATGCAATGCAAAATTATGACATCACAATCCAAGCAATGCAGTATGCAATGCAAAATTATGACATCATAATCCATGCAAAGCATCATTTAATGCCAAATTATGACATCACAATCCATGCAATGCAGTATGCAATGCAAAATTATGACACCACAATCCAATCAATGCAGTATGCAATGCAAAATTATGACATCATAATCCATGCAAAGCATCATTTAATGCAAAATTATGACATCACAGTCCATGCAATGCAGTATGCAATGCAAAATTATGACATCACAATCCATGCAAAGCATAATTTAATGCAAAATTATGACATCACGATCCATGCAATGCAGTATGCAATGCAAAATTATGACATCACAATCCATGCAATGCAGTATGCAATGCAAAATTATGACATCACAATCCAAGCAATGCAGTATGCAATGCAAAATGATGACATCATAATCCATGCAAAGCATCATTTAATGCAAAATTATGACATCACAGTCCATGCAATGCAGTATGCAATGCAAAATTATGACATCACAATCCATGCAAAGCATCATTTAATGCAAAATTATGACATCACGATCCATGCAATGCAGTATGCAATGCAAAATTATGACATCACAATCCATGCAATGCAGTATGCAATGCAAAATTATGACACCACAATCCAAGCAATGCAGTATGCAATGCAAAATTATGATAATACAATCCATGCAATGCAGTATGCAATGCAAAATTATGACATCATAATCCATGCAAAGCATCATTTAATGCAAAATTATGACATCACAGTCCATGCAATGCAGTATGCAATGCAAAATTATGACATCACAATCCATGCAAAGCATCATTTAATGCAAAAATATGACATCACGATCCATGCAATGCAGTATGCAATGCAAAATTATGACATCACAATCCATGCAATGCAGTATGCAATGCAAAATTATGACATCACAATCCGTGCAATGCAGTATGCAGTGCAAAATTATGACATCATAATCCATGCAAAGCATCATTTAATGCAAAATTATGACATCACAATCCATGCAATGCAGTATGCAATGCAAAATTATGAGATCACAATCCATGCAATGCAGTGTGCAATGCAACATTATGACATCATAATTCATGCAAAGCATCATTTAATGCAAAATTATGACATCACAATCCATGCAATGCAGTATGCAAATTAAATTATGACATCATAATCCATGAAAAGCATATTTTAATGCAAAATTATGACATCACAATCCATGCAATGCAGTATGCAAAGCAAAATTATGACATCACAATCCATGCAAAGCATCATTTAATGCAAAATTATGACATCACAATCCATGCAATGCAGTATTTAATGCAAAATTATGACATCACGATCCATGCAATGCAGTATGCAATACAAAATTATGACATAATAATCCATGCAAAGCATAATTTAATGCAAAATTATGACATCACAATCCATGCAATGCAGTATGCAAAGCAAAATTATGACATCACAATCCAGGCAAAGCATAATTTAATGCAACATTATGACATCACAATCCATGCAATGCAGTATGCAATGCAAAATTATGATATCACAATCCATGTGATGCAGTATGCAATGCAAAATTATGACATCACAATCCAAGCAATGCAGTATGCATTGCAAAATTATGATATCACAATCCATGCAATGCAGTATGCAATGCAAAATTATGACATCACAATCCATGCAATGCAGTATGCAATGCAAAATTATGACACCACAATCCAAGCAATGCAGTATGCAATGCAAAATTATGATATCACAATCCATGCAATGCAGTATGCAATGCAAAATTATGACATCATAATCCATGCAAAGCATCATTTAATGCAAAATTATGACATCACAGTCCATGCAATGCAGTATGCAATGCAAAATTATGACATCACAATCCATGATATGCAGTATGCAATGCAAAATTATGACATCACAATCCATGATATGCAGTATGCAATGCAAAATTATGACATCACAATCCAAGCAATGCAACATTTAATGCAAAATATGACATCACAATCCATGCAATGCAGTATGCAATGCAAAATTATGACATCACAATCCATGCAATGCAGTATGCAATACAAAATTATGACATCACAATCCATGCAAAGCATCATTTAATGCAAAATTATGACATCACAATCCATGAAATGCAGTATGCAATGCAAAATTATGACATCACAATCCATGCAAAGCATCATTTAATGCAAAAATTATGACATCACAATCCAAGCAATGCAACATTTAATGCAAAATATGACATCACAATCCATGCAATGCAGTATGCAATGCAAAATTATGACATCACAATCCATGCAAAGCATCATTTAATGCAAAAGTATGACATCACGATCCATGAAATGCAGTATGCAATGCAAAATTATGACATCACAATCCATGCAAAGCATCATTTAATGCAAAAATATGACATCACAATCCATGCAAAGCATCATTTAATGCAAAATTATGACATCACAATCCAAGCAATGCAACATTTAATGCAAAATATGACATCACAATCCATGCAATGCAGTATGCAATGCAAAATTATGACATCACAATCCATGCAATGCAGTATGCAATGCAAAATTATGACATCATAATCCATGCAAAGCATCATTTAATGCAAAATTATGACATCACAATCCATGCAATGTAGTATGCAATGCAACATTATGACATCACAATCCATGCAATGCAGTATGCAATGCAAAATTATGATATTATAATTCATGCAAAGCATCATTTAATGCAAAATTATGATATCACAATCCACGCAATGCAGTATGCAATGCAAAATTATGACATCATAATCCATGCAAAGCATATTTTAATGCAAAATTATGACATCACAATCCATGCAATGCAGTATGCAATGCAAAATTATGACATCACAATCCATGCAATGCAGTATGCAACGCAAAATTATGACATCATAATCCATGCAAAGCATCATTTAATGCAAAATTATGACATCACAATCCTTGCAATGCAGTATGCAATGCAAAATTATGATATCACAATCCATGCAATGCAGTATGCAATGCAAAGTTATGACATCACAATCCGTGCAATGCAGTATGCAATGCAAAATTATGACATCATAATCCATGCAAATCATCATTTAATGCAAAATTATGACATCACAATCCATGAAATGCATTCTGCAATGCAAAATTATGACATCACAATCCATGCAAAGCATCATTTAATGCAAAATTATGACATCACAATCCATGCAATGCAGTATGCAATGCAAAATTATGACATCACAATCCATGCAATGCAGTGTGCAATGCAAAATTATGACATCATAATCTATGCAAATCATCATTTAATGCAAAATTATGACATCACAATCCATGCATTCAGTATGCAATGCAAAATTATGACATCATAATCCATGCAAAGCATCATTTAATGCAAAATTATGACATCACAGTCCATGCAATGCAGTATGCAATGCAAAATTATGACATCACAATCCATGATATGCAGTATGCAATGCAAAATTATGACATCACAATCCAAGCAATGCAGTATGCAATGCAAAATTATGATATCACAATCCATGCAATGCAGTATGCAATGCAAAATTATGACATCACAATCCATGCAATGCAGTATGCAATGCAAAATTATGACATCATAATCTATGCAAATCATCATTTAATGCAAAATTATGAAATCACAATCCATGCAATGCAGTATGCATTGCAAAATTATGATATCACAATCCATGCAATGCAGTATGCAATGCAAAATTATGACATCACAATCCATGCAATGCAGTATGCAATGCAAAATTATGACACCACAATCCAAGCAATGCAGTATGCAATGCAAAATTATGATATCACAATCCATGCAATGCAGTATGCAATGCAAAATTATGACATCATAATCCATGCAAAGCATCATTTAATGCAAAATTATGACATCACAGTCCATGCAATGCAGTATGCAATGCAAAATTATGACATCACAATCCATGATATGCAGTATGCAATGCAAAATTATGACATCACAATCCATGCAATGCAGTATGCAATGCAAAATTATGACACCACAATCCAAGCAATGCAGTATGCAATGCAAAATTATGATATCACAATCCATGCAATGCAGTATGCAATGCAAAATTATGACATCATAATCCATGCAAAGCATCATTTAATGCAAAATTATGACATCACAGTCCATGCAATGCAGTATGCAATGCAAAATTATGACATCACAATCCATGATATGCAGTATGCAATGCAAAATTATGACATCACAATCCATGATATGCAGTATGCAATGCAAAATTATGACATCACAATCCAAGCAATGCAACATTTAATGCAAAATATGACATCACAATCCATGCTATGCAGTATGCAATGCAAAATTATGACATCACAATCCATGCAATGCAGTATGCAATGCAAAATTATGACATCACAATCCATGCAAAGCATCATTTAATGCAAAATTATGACATCACGATCCATGAAATGCAGTATGCAATGCAAAATTATGACATCACAATCCATGCAAAGCATCATTTAATGCAAAAATTATGACATCACAATCCAAGCAATGCAACATTTAATGCAAAATATGACATCACAATCCATGCAATGCAGTATGCAATGCAAAATTATGACATCACAATCCATGCAAAGCATCATTTAATGCAAAAGTATGACATCACGATCCATGAAATGCAGTATGCAATGCAAAATTATGACATCACAATCCATGCAAAGCATCATTTAATGCAAAAATATGACATCACAATCCATGCAAAGCATCATTTAATGCAAAATTATGACATCACAATCCAAGCAATGCAACATTTAATGCAAAATATGACATCACAATCCATGCAATGCAGTATGCAATGCAAAATTATGACATCACAATCCATGCAATGCAGTATGCAATGCAAAATTATGACATCATAATCCATGCAAAGCATCATTTAATGCAAAATTATGACATCACAATCCATGCAATGCAGTATGCAATGCAACATTATGACATCACAATCCATGCAATGCAGTATGCAATGCAAAATTATGATATTATAATTCATGCAAAGCATCATTTAATGCAAAATTATGATATCACAATCCACGCAATGCAGTATGCAATGCAAAATTATGACATCATAATCCATGCAAAGCATATTTGAATGCAAAATTATGACATCACAATCCATGCAATGCAGTATGCAATGCAAAATTATGACATCACAATCCATGCAATGCAGTATGCAACGCAAAATTATGACATCATAATCCATGCAAAGCATCATTTAATGCAAAATTATGACATCACAATCCTTGCAATGCAGTATGCAATGCAAAATTATGATATCACAATCCATGCAATGCAGTATGCAATGCAAAGTTATGACATCACAATCCGTGCAATGCAGTATGCAATGCAAAATTATGACATCATAATCCATGCAAATCATCATTTAATGCAAAATTATGACATCACAATCCATGCAATGCATTCTGCAATGCAAAATTATGACATCACAATCCATGCAAAGCATCATTTAATGCAAAATTATGACATCACAATCCATGCAATGCAGTATGCAATGCAAAATTATGACATCACAATCCATGCAATGCAGTGTGCAATGCAACATTATGACATCATAATTCATGCAAAGCATCATTTAATGCAAAATTATGACATCACAATCCATGCAATGCAGTATGCAATGCAAAATTATGACATCATAATCTATGCAAATCATCATTTAATGCAAAATTATGAAATCACAATCCATGCAATGCAGTATGCAATGTAAAATTATGACACCACAATCCAAGCAATGCAGTATGCAATGCAAAATTATGATATCACAATCCATGCATTCAGTATGCAATGCAAAATTATGACATCATAATCCATGCAAAGCATCATTTAATGCAAAATTATGACATCACAGTCCATGCAATGCAGTATGCAATGCAAAATTATGACATCACAATCCATGATATGCAGTATGCAATGCAAAATTATGACATCACAATCCATGATATGCAGTATGCAATGCAAAATTATGACATCACAATCCAAGCAATGCAGTATGCAATGCAAAATTATGATATCACAATCCATGCAATGCAGTATGCAATGCAAAATTATGACATCACAATCCATGCAATGCAGTATGCAATGCAAAATTATGACATCATAATCTATGCAAATCATCATTTAATGCAAAATTATGAAATCACAATCCATGCAATGCAGTATGCAATGTAAAATTATGACACCACAATCCAAGCAATGCAGTATGCAATGCAAAATTATGATATCACAATCCATGCATTCAGTATGCAATGCAAAATTATGACATCATAATCCATGCAAAGCATCATTTAATGCAAAATTATGACATCACAGTCCATGCAATGCAGTATGCAATGCAAAATTATGACATCACAATCCATGATATGCAGTATGCAATGCAAAATTATGACATCACAATCCATGCAAAGCATCATTTAATGCAAAATTATGACATCACAATCCATGCAATGCAGTATGCAAAGCAAAATTATGACATCACAATCCATGCAAAGCATCATTTAATGCAAAAATATGACATCACAATCCATGCAAAACATCATTTAATGCAAAATTATGACATCACAATCCAAGCAATGCAACATTTAATGCAAAATATGACATCACAATCCATGCAATGCAGTATGCAATGCAAAATTATGACATCACAATCCATGCAATGCAGTATGCAATGCAAAATTATGACATCACAATCCATGCAAAGCATCATTTAATGCAAAATTATGACATCACGATCCATGAAATGCAGTATGCAATGCAAAATTATGACATCACAATCCATGCAAAGCATCATTTAATGCAAAAATTATGACATCACAATCCAAGCAATGCAACATTTAATGCAAAATATGACATCACAATCCATGCAATGCAGTATGCAATGCAAAATTATGACATCACAATCCATGCAATGCAGTATGCAAAGCAAAATTATGACATCACAATCCATGCAAAGCATCATTTAATGCAAAATTATGACATCACAATCCATGCAAAGCATCATTTAATGCAAAATATGACATCACAATCCATGCAATGCAGTATGCAATGCAAAATTATGACATCACAATCCATGCAATGCAGTATGCAATACAAAATTATGACATCACAATCCATGCAAAGCATCATTTAATGCAAAGTTATGAAATCACGATCCATGAAATGCAGTATGCAATGCAAAATTATGACATCACAATCCATGCAATGCAGTATGCAATACAAAATTATGACATCACAATCCATGCAAAGCATCATTTAATGCAAAGTTATGAAATCACGATCCATGAAATGCAGTATGCAATGCAAAATTATGACATCACAATCCATGCAAAGCATCATTTAATGCAAAAATTATGACATCACAATCCAAGCAATGCAACATTTAATGCAAAATATGATATCACAATCCATGCAATGCAGTATGCAATGCAAAATTATGACATCACAATCCATGCAATGCAGTATGCAAAGCAAAATTATGACATCACAATCCATGCAAAGCATCATTTAATGCAAAATTATGACATCACAATCCATGCAATGCAGTATGCAATGCAAAATTATGACATCACAATCCATGCAATGCAGTGTGCAATGCAACATTATGACATCATAATTCATGCAAAGCATCATTTAATGCAAAATTATGACATCACAATCCATGCAATGCAGTATGCAATGCAAAATTATGACATCATAATCTATGCAAATCATCATTTAATGCAAAATTATGAAATCACAATCCATGCAATGCAGTATGCAATGTAAAATTATGACACCACAATCCAAGCAATGCAGTATGCAATGCAAAATTATGATATCACAATCCATGCATTCAGTATGCAATGCAAAATTATGACATCATAATCCATGCAAAGCATCATTTAATGCAAAATTATGACATCACAGTCCATGCAATGCAGTATGCAATGCAAAATTATGACATCACAATCCATGATATGCAGTATGCAATGCAAAATTATGACATCACAATCCATGATATGCAGTATGCAATGCAAAATTATGACATCACAATCCAAGCAATGCAGTATGCAATGCAAAATTATGATATCACAATCCATGCAATGCAGTATGCAATGCAAAATTATGACATCACAATCCATGCAATGCAGTATGCAATGCAAAATTATGACATCATAATCTATGCAAATCATCATTTAATGCAAAATTATGAAATCACAATCCATGCAATGCAGTATGCATTGCAAAATTATGATATCACAATCCATGCAATGCAGTATGCAATGCAAAATTATGACATCACAATCCATGCAATGCAGTATGCAATGCAAAATTATGACACCACAATCCAAGCAATGCAGTATGCAATGCAAAATTATGATATCACAATCCATGCAATGCAGTATGCAATGCAAAATTATGACATCATAATCCATGCAAAGCATCATTTAATGCAAAATTATGACATCACAGTCCATGCAATGCAGTATGCAATGCAAAATTATGACATCACAATCCATGATATGCAGTATGCAATGCAAAATTATGACATCACAATCCATGATATGCAGTATGCAATGCAAAATTATGACATCACAATCCAAGCAATGCAACATTTAATGCAAAATATGACATCACAATCCATGCTATGCAGTATGCAATGCAAAATTATGACATCACAATCCATGCAATGCAGTATGCAATACAAAATTATGACATCACAATCCATGCAAAGCATCATTTAATGCAAAATTATGACATCACGATCCATGAAATGCAGTATGCAATGCAAAATTATGACATCACAATCCATGCAAAGCATCATTTAATGCAAAAATTATGACATCACAATCCAAGCAATGCAACATTTAATGCAAAATATGACATCACAATCCATGCAATGCAGTATGCAATGCAAAATTATGACATCACAATCCATGCAAAGCATCATTTAATGCAAAAGTATGACATCACGATCCATGAAATGCAGTATGCAATGCAAAATTATGACATCACAATCCATGCAAAGCATCATTTAATGCAAAAATATGACATCACAATCCATGCAAAGCATCATTTAATGCAAAATTATGACATCACAATCCAAGCAATGCAACATTTAATGCAAAATATGACATCACAATCCATGCAATGCAGTATGCAATGCAAAATTATGACATCACAATCCATGCAATGCAGTATGCAATGCAAAATTATGACATCATAATCCATGCAAAGCATCATTTAATGCAAAATTATGACATCACAATCCAAGCAATGCAGTATGCAATGCAAAATTATGATATCACAATCCATGCAATGCAGTATGCAATGCAAAATTATGACATCACAATCCATGCAATGCAGTATGCAATGCAAAATTATGACATCATAATCTATGCAAATCATCATTTAATGCAAAATTATGAAATCACAATCCATGCAATGCAGTATGCAATGTAAAATTATGACACCACAATCCAAGCAATGCAGTATGCAATGCAAAATTATGATATCACAATCCATGCATTCAGTATGCAATGCAAAATTATGACATCATAATCCATGCAAAGCATCATTTAATGCAAAATTATGACATCACAGTCCATGCAATGCAGTATGCAATGCAAAATTATGACATCACAATCCATGATATGCAGTATGCAATGCAAAATTATGACATCACAATCCATGCAAAGCATCATTTAATGCAAAATTATGACATCACAATCCATGCAATGCAGTATGCAAAGCAAAATTATGACATCACAATCCATGCAAAGCATCATTTAATGCAAAAATATGACATCACAATCCATGCAAAACATCATTTAATGCAAAATTATGACATCACAATCCAAGCAATGCAACATTTAATGCAAAATATGACATCACAATCCATGCAATGCAGTATGCAATGCAAAATTATGATATCACAATCCATGCAATGCAGTATGCAATGCAAAATTATGACATCACAATCCATGCAAAGCATCATTTAATGCAAAATTATGACATCACGATCCATGAAATGCAGTATGCAATGCAAAATTATGACATCACAATCCATGCAAAGCATCATTTAATGCTAAAATTATGACATCACAATCCAAGCAATGCAACATTTAATGCAAAATATGACATCACAATCCATGCAATGCAGTATGCAATGCAAAATTATGACATCACAATCCATGCAATGCAGTATGCAAAGCAAAATTATGACATCACAATCCATGCAAAGCATCATTTAATGCAAAATTATGACATCACAATCCATGCAAAGCATCATTTAATGCAAAATTATGACATCACAATCCATGCAAAGCATCATTTAATGCAAAATTATGACATCACAATCCATGCAATGCAGTATGCAAAGCAAAATTATGACATCACAATCCATGCAAAGCATCATTTAATGCAAAATTATGACATCACGATCCATGAAATGCAGTATGCAATGCAAAATTATGACATCACAATCCATGCAAAGCATCATTTAATGCAAAAATATGACATCACAATCCATGCAAAACATCATTTAATGCAAAATTATGACATCACAATCCAAGCAATGCAACATTTAATGCAAAATATGACATCACAATCCATGCAATGCAGTATGCAATGCAAAATTATGACATCACAATCCATGCAATGCAGTATGCAATACAAAATTATGACATCACAATCCATGCAAAGCATCATTTAATGCAAAGTTATGAAATCACGATCCATGAAATGCAGTATGCAATGCAAAATTATGACATCACAATCCATGCAAAGCATCATTTAATGCAAAAATTATGACATCACAATCCAAGCAATGCAACATTTAATGCAAAATATGATATCACAATCCATGCAATGCAGTATGCAATGCAAAATTATGACATCACAATCCATGCAATGCAGTATGCAAAGCAAAATTATGACATCACAATCCATGCAAAGCATCATTTAATGCAACATTATGACATCACAATCCATGCAATGCAGTATGCAATGCAAAATTATGACATCACAATCCATGCAATGCAGTGTGCAATGCAACATTATGACATCATAATTCATGCAAAGCATCATTTAATGCAAAATTATGACATCACAATCCATGCAATGCAGTATGCAATGCAAAATTATGACATCATAATCTATGCAAATCATCATTTAATGCGAAATTATGAAATCACAATCCATGCAATGCAGTATGCAATGTAAAATTATGACACCACAATCCAAGCAATGCAGTATGCAATGCAAAATTATGATATCACAATCCATGCATTCAGTATGCAATGCAAAATTATGACATCATAATCCATGCAAAGCATCATTTAATGCAAAATTATGACATCACAGTCCATGCAATGCAGTATGCAATGCAAAATTATGACATCACAATCCATGATATGCAGTATGCAATGCAAAATTATGACATCACAATCCATGCAATGCAGTATGCAATGCAAAATTATGACATCACAATCCATGCAAAGCATCATTTAATGCAAAATTATGACATCACGATCCATGAAATGCAGTATGCAATGCAAAATTATGACATCACAATCCATGCAAAGCATCATTTAATGCAAAAATTATGACATCACAATCCAAGCAATGCAACATTTAATGCAAAATATGACATCACAATCCATGCAATGCAGTATGCAATGCAAAATTATGACATCACAATCCATGCAATGCAGTATGCAAAGCAAAATTATGACATCACAATCCATGCAAAGCATCATTTAATGCAAAATTATGACATCACAATCCATGCAAAGCATCATTTAATGCAAAATTATGACATCACAATCCATGCAAAGCATCATTTAATGCAAAATTATGACATCACAATCCATGCAATGCAGTATGCAAAGCAAAATTATGACATCACAATCCATGCAAAGCATCATTTAATGCAAAATTATGACATCACGATCCATGAAATGCAGTATGCAATGCAAAATTATGACATCACAATCCATGCAAAGCATCATTTAATGCAAAAATATGACATCACAATCCATGCAAAACATCATTTAATGCAAAATTATGACATCACAATCCAAGCAATGCAACATTTAATGCAAAATATGACATCACAATCCATGCAATGCAGTATGCAATGCAAAATTATGACATCACAATCCATGCAATGCAGTATGCAATACAAAATTATGACATCACAATCCATGCAAAGCATCATTTAATGCAAAGTTATGAAATCACGATCCATGAAATGCAGTATGCAATGCAAAATTATGACATCACAATCCATGCAATGCAGTATGCAATACAAAATTATGACATCACAATCCATGCAAAGCATCATTTAATGCAAAGTTATGAAATCACGATCCATGAAATGCAGTATGCAATGCAAAATTATGACATCACAATCCATGCAAAGCATCATTTAATGCAAAAATTATGACATCACAATCCAAGCAATGCAACATTTAATGCAAAATATGATATCACAATCCATGCAATGCAGTATGCAATGCAAAATTATGACATCACAATCCATGCAATGCAGTATGCAAAGCAAAATTATGACATCACAATCCATGCAAAGCATCATTTAATGCAAAATTATGACATCACAATCCATGCAATGCAGTATGCAATGCAAAATTATGACATCACAATCCATGCAATGCAGTGTGCAATGCAACATTATGACATCATAATTCATGCAAAGCATCATTTAATGCAAAATTATGACATCACAATCCATGCAATGCAGTATGCAATGCAAAATTATGACATCATAATCTATGCAAATCATCATTTAATGCAAAATTATGAAATCACAATCCATGCAATGCAGTATGCAATGTAAAATTATGACACCACAATCCAAGCAATGCAGTATGCAATGCAAAATTATGATATCACAATCCATGCATTCAGTATGCAATGCAAAATTATGACATCATAATCCATGCAAAGCATCATTTAATGCAAAATTATGACATCACAGTCCATGCAATGCAGTATGCAATGCAAAATTATGACATCACAATCCATGATATGCAGTATGCAATGCAAAATTATGACATCACAATCCAAGCAATGCAGTATGCAATGCAAAATTATGATATCACAATCCATGCAATGCAGTATGCAATGCAAAATTATGACATCACAATCCATGCAATGCAGTATGCAATGCAAAATTATGACATCATAATCTATGCAAATCATCATTTAATGCAAAATTATGAAATCACAATCCATGCAATGCAGTATGCATTGCAAAATTATGATATCACAATCCATGCAATGCAGTATGCAATGCAAAATTATGACATCACAATCCATGCAATGCAGTATGCAATGCAAAATTATGACACCACAATCCAAGCAATGCAGTATGCAATGCAAAATTATGATATCACAATCCATGCAATGCAGTATGCAATGCAAAATTATGACATCATAATCCATGCAAAGCATCATTTAATGCAAAATTATGACATCACAGTCCATGCAATGCAGTATGCAATGCAAAATTATGACATCACAATCCATGATATGCAGTATGCAATGCAAAATTATGACATCACAATCCATGATATGCAGTATGCAATGCAAAATTATGACATCACAATCCAAGCAATGCAACATTTAATGCAAAATATGACATCACAATCCATGCTATGCAGTATGCAATGCAAAATTATGACATCACAATCCATGCAATGCAGTATGCAATACAAAATTATGACATCACAATCCATGCAAAGCATCATTTAATGCAAAATTATGACATCACGATCCATGAAATGCAGTATGCAATGCAAAATTATGACATCACAATCCATGCAAAGCATCATTTAATGCAAAAATTATGACATCACAATCCAAGCAATGCAACATTTAATGCAAAATATGACATCACAATCCATGCAATGCAGTATGCAATGCAAAATTATGACATCACAATCCATGCAAAGCATCATTTAATGCAAAAGTATGACATCACGATCCATGAAATGCAGTATGCAATGCAAAATTATGACATCACAATCCATGCAAAGCATCATTTAATGCAAAAATATGACATCACAATCCATGCAAAGCATCATTTAATGCAAAATTATGACATCACAATCCAAGCAATGCAACATTTAATGCAAAATATGACATCACAATCCATGCAATGCAGTATGCAATGCAAAATTATGACATCACAATCCATGCAATGCAGTATGCAATGCAAAATTATGACATCATAATCCATGCAAAGCATCATTTAATGCAAAATTATGACATCACAATCCAAGCAATGCAGTATGCAATGCAAAATTATGATATCACAATCCATGCAATGCAGTATGCAATGCAAAATTATGACATCACAATCCATGCAATGCAGTATGCAATGCAAAATTATGACATCATAATCTATGCAAATCATCATTTAATGCAAAATTATGAAATCACAATCCATGCAATGCAGTATGCAATGTAAAATTATGACACCACAATCCAAGCAATGCAGTATGCAATGCAAAATTATGATATCACAATCCATGCATTCAGTATGCAATGCAAAATTATGACATCATAATCCATGCAAAGCATCATTTAATGCAAAATTATGACATCACAGTCCATGCAATGCAGTATGCAATGCAAAATTATGACATCACAATCCATGATATGCAGTATGCAATGCAAAATTATGACATCACAATCCATGCAAAGCATCATTTAATGCAAAATTATGACATCACAATCCATGCAATGCAGTATGCAAAGCAAAATTATGACATCACAATCCATGCAAAGCATCATTTAATGCAAAAATATGACATCACAATCCATGCAAAACATCATTTAATGCAAAATTATGACATCACAATCCAAGCAATGCAACATTTAATGCAAAATATGACATCACAATCCATGCAATGCAGTATGCAATGCAAAATTATGACATCACAATCCATGCAATGCAGTATGCAATGCAAAATTATGACATCACAATCCATGCAAAGCATCATTTAATGCAAAATTATGACATCACGATCCATGAAATGCAGTATGCAATGCAAAATTATGACATCACAATCCATGCAAAGCATCATTTAATGCAAAAATTATGACATCACAATCCAAGCAATGCAACATTTAATGCAAAATATGACATCACAATCCATGCAATGCAGTATGCAATGCAAAATTATGACATCACAATCCATGCAATGCAGTATGCAAAGCAAAATTATGACATCACAATCCATGCAAAGCATCATTTAATGCAAAATTATGACATCACAATCCATGCAAAGCATCATTTAATGCAAAATTATGACATCACAATCCATGCAAAGCATCATTTAATGCAAAATTATGACATCACAATCCAAGCAATGCAGTATGCAAAGCAAAATTATGACATCACAATCCATGCAAAGCATCATTTAATGCAAAATTATGACATCACGATCCATGAAATGCAGTATGCAATGCAAAATTATGACATCACAATCCATGCAAAGCATCATTTAATGCAAAAATATGACATCACAATCCATGCAAAACATCATTTAATGCAAAATTATGACATCACAATCCAAGCAATGCAACATTTAATGCAAAATATGACATCACAATCCATGCAATGCAGTATGCAATGCAAAATTATGACATCACAATCCATGCAATGCAGTATGCAATACAAAATTATGACATCACAATCCATGCAAAGCATCATTTAATGCAAAGTTATGAAATCACGATCCATGAAATGCAGTATGCAATGCAAAATTATGACATCACAATCCATGCAAAGCATCATTTAATGCAAAAATTATGACATCACAATCCAAGCAATGCAACATTTAATGCAAAATATGATATCACAATCCATGCAATGCAGTATGCAATGCAAAATTATGACATCACAATCCATGCAATGCAGTGTGCAATGCAACATTATGACATCATAATTCATGCAAAGCATCATTTAATGCAAAATTATGACATCACAATCCATGCAATGCAGTATGCAATGCAAAATTATGACATCATAATCTATGCAAATCATCATTTAATGCAAAATTATGAAATCACAATCCATGCAATGCAGTATGCAATGTAAAATTATGACACCACAATCCAAGCAATGCAGTATGCAATGCAAAATTATGATATCACAATCCATGCATTCAGTATGCAATGCAAAATTATGACATCATAATCCATGCAAAGCATCATTTAATGCAAAATTATGACATCACAGTCCATGCAATGCAGTATGCAATGCAAAATTATGACATCACAATCCATGATATGCAGTATGCAATGCAAAATTATGACATCACAATCCATGATATGCAGTATGCAATGCAAAATTATGACATCACAATCCAAGCAATGCAGTATGCAATGCAAAATTATGATATCACAATCCATGCAATGCAGTATGCAATGCAAAATTATGACATCACAATCCATGCAATGCAGTATGCAATGCAAAATTATTACATCATAATCTATGCAAATCATCATTTAATGCAAAATTATGAAATCACAATCCATGCAATGCAGTATGCATTGCAAAATTATGATATCACAATCCATGCAATGCAGTATGCAATGCAAAATTATGACATCACAATCCATGCAATGCAGTATGCAATGCAAAATTATGACACCACAATCCAAGCAATGCAGTATGCAATGCAAAATTATGATATCACAATCCATGCAATGCAGTATGCAATGCAAAATTATGACATCATAATCCATGCAAAGCATCATTTAATGCAAAATTATGACATCACAGTCCATGCAATGCAGTATGCAATGCAAAATTATGACATCACAATCCATGATATGCAGTATGCAATGCAAAATTATGACATCACAATCCAAGCAATGCAACATTTAATGCAAAATATGACATCACAATCCATGCTATGCAGTATGCAATGCAAAATTATGACATCACAATCCATGCAATGCAGTATGCAATACAAAATTATGACATCACAATCCATGCAAAGCATCATTTAATGCAAAATTATGACATCACGATCCATGAAATGCAGTATGCAATGCAAAATTATGACATCACAATCCATGCAAAGCATCATTTAATGCAAAAATTATGACATCACAATCCAAGCAATGCAACATTTAATGCAAAATATGACATCACAATCCATGCAATGCAGTATGCAATGCAAAATTATGACATCACAATCCATGCAAAGCATCATTTAATGCAAAAGTATGACATCACGATCCATGAAATGCAGTATGCAATGCAAAATTATGACATCACAATCCATGCAAAGCATCATTTAATGCAAAAATATGACATCACAATCCATGCAAAGCATCATTTAATGCAAAATTATGACATCACAATCCAAGCAATGCAACATTTAATGCAAAATATGACATCACAATCCATGCAATGCAGTATGCAATGCAAAATTATGACATCACAATCCATGCAATGCAGTATGCAATGCAAAATTATGACATCATAATCCATGCAAAGCATCATTTAATGCAAAATTATGACATCACAATCCATGCAATGCAGTATGCAATGCAACATTATGACATCACAATCCATGCAATGCAGTATGCAATGCAAAATTATGATATTATAATTCATGCAAAGCATCATTTAATGCAAAATTATGATATCACAATCCACGCAATGCAGTATGCAATGCAAAATTATGACATCATAATCCATGCAAAGCATATTTTAATGCAAAATTATGACATCACAATCCATGCAATGCAGTATGCAATGCAAAATTATGACATCACAATCCATGCAATGCAGTATGCAACGCAAAATTATGACATCATAATCCATGCAAAGCATCATTTAATGCAAAATTATGACATCACAATCCTTGCAATGCAGTATGCAATGCAAAATTATGATATCACAATCCATGCAATGCAGTATGCAATGCAAAGTTATGACATCACAATCCGTGCAATGCAGTATGCAATGCAAAATTATGACATCATAATCCATGCAAATCATCATTTAATGCAAAATTATGACATCACAATCCATGCAATGCATTCTGCAATGCAAAATTATGACATCACAATCCATGCAAAGCATCATTTAATGCAAAATTATGACATCACAATCCATGCAATGCAGTATGCAATGCAAAATTATGACATCACAATCCAAGCAATGCAGTATGCAATGCAAAATTATGACATCACAATCCATGATATGCAGTATGCAATGCAAAATTATGACATCACAATCCATGCAATGCAGTATGCAATGCAAAATTATGACATCATAATCTATGCAAATCATCATTTAATGCAAAATTATGAAATCCCAATCCATGCAATGCAGTATGCAATGTAAAATTATGACACCACAATCCAAGCAATGCAGTATGCAATGCAAAATTATGATATCACAATCCATGCATTCAGTATGCAATGCAAAATTATGACATCATAATCCATGCAAAGCATCATTTAATGCAAAATTATGACATCACAGTCCATGCAATGCAGTATGCAATGCAAAATTATGACATCACAATCCATGATATGCAGTATGCAATGCAAAATTATGACATCACAATCCATGCAAAGCATCATTTAATGCAAAATTATGACATCACAATCCATGCAATGCAGTATGCAAAGCAAAATTATGACATCACAATCCATGCAAAGCATCATTTAATGCAAAAATATGACATCACAATCCATGCAAAACATCATTTAATGCAAAATTATGACATCACAATCCAAGCAATGCAACATTTAATGCAAAATATGACATCACAATCCATGCAATGCAGTATGCAATGCAAAATTATGACATCACAATCCATGCAATGCAGTATGCAATGCAAAATTATGACATCACAATCCATGCAAAGCATCATTTAATGCAAAATTATGACATCACGATCCATGAAATGCAGTATGCAATGCAAAATTATGACATCACAATCCATGCAAAGCATCATTTAATGCAAAAATTATGACATCACAATCCAAGCAATGCAACATTTAATGCAAAATATGACATCACAATCCAGGCAATGCAGTATGCAATGCAAAATTATGACATCACAATCCATGCAATGCAGTATGCAAAGCAAAATTATGACATCACAATCCATGCAAAGCATCATTTAATGCAAAATTATGACATCACAATCCATGCAAAGCATCATTTAATGCAAAATTATGACATCACAATCCATGCAAAGCATCATTTAATGCAAAATTATGACATCACAATCCATGCAATGCAGTGTGCAAAGCAAAATTATGACATCACAATCCATGCAAAGCATCATTTAATGCAAAATTATGACATCACAATCCATGAAATGCAGTATGCAATGCAAAATTATGACATCACAATCCATGCAAAGCATCATTTAATGCAAAAATATGACATCACAATCCATGCAAAACATCATTTAATGCAAAATTATGACATCACAATCCAAGCAATGCAACATTTAATGCAAAATATGACATCACAATCCATGCAATGCAGTATGCAATGCAAAATTATGACATCACAATCCATGCAATGCAGTATGCAATACAAAATTATGACATCACAATCCATGCAAAGCATCATTTAATGCAAAGTTATGAAATCACGATCCATGAAATGCAGTATGCAATGCAAAATTATGACATCACAATCCATGCAAAGCATCATTTAATGCAAAAATTATGACATCACAATCCAAGCAATGCAACATTTAATGCAAAATATGATATCACAATCCATGCAATGCAGTATGCAATGCAAAATTATGACATCACAATCCATGCAATGCAGTATGCAAAGCAAAATTATGACATCACAATCCATGCAAAGCATCATTTAATGCAAAATTATGACATCACAATCCATGCAATGCAGTATGTAATGCAAAATTATGACATCACGATCCATGCAATGCAGTATGCAATGCAAAATTATGACATAATAATCCATGCAAAGCATAATTTAATGCAAAATTATGACATCACAATCCATGCAATGCAGTATGCAAAGCAAAATTATGACATCACAATCCAGGCAAAGCATAATTTAATGCAACATTATGACATCACAATCCATGCAATGCAGTATGCAATGCAAAATTATGATATCACAATCCATGCAATGCAGTATGCAATGCAAAATTATGACATCACAATCCATGCAATGCAGTATGCAATGCAAAATTATGACACCACAATCCAAGCAATGCAGTATGCAATGCAAAATTATGATATTACAATCCATGCAATGCAGTATGCAATGCAAAATTATAACATCATAATCCATGCAAAGCATCATTTAATGCAAAATTATGACATCACAGTCCATGCAATGCAGTATGCAATGCAAAATTATGACATCACAATCCATGATATGCAGTATGCAATGCAAAATTATGACATCACAATCCATGATATGCAGTATGCAATGCAAAATTATGACATCACAATCCATGCAATGCAGTATGCAAAGCAAAATTATGACATCACAATCCAGGCAAAGCATAATTTAATGCAACATTATGACATCACAATCCATGCAATGCAGTATGCAATGCAAAATTATGATATCACAATCCATGCGATGCAGTATGCAATGCAAAATTATGACATCACAATCCAAGCAATGCAGTATGCAATGCAAAATTATGATATCACAATCCATGCAATGCAGTATGCAATGCAAAATTATGACATCACAATCCATGCAAAGCATCATTTAATGCAAAATTATGACATCACGATCCATGAAATGCAGTATGCAATGCAAAATTATGACATCACAATCCATGCAAAGCATCATTTAATGCAAAAATATGACATCACAATCCATGCAAAACATCATTTAATGCAAAATTATGACATCACAATCCAAGCAATGCAACATTTAATGCAAAATATGACATCACAATCCATGCAATGCAGTATGCAATGCAAAATTATGACATCACAATCCATGCAATGCAGTATGCAATGCAAAATTATGACATCACAATCCATGCAAAGCATCATTTAATGCAAAAGTATGACATCACGATCCATGAAATGCAGTATGCAATGCAAAATTATGACATCACAATCCATGTAAAGCATCATTTAATGCAAAAATATGACATCACAATCCATGCAAAGCATCATTTAATGCAAAATTATGACATCACAATCCAAGCAATGCAACATTTAATGCAATATATGACATCACAATCCATGCAATGCAGTATGCAATGCAAAATTATGACATCACAATCCATGCAATGCAGTATGCAATGCAAAATTATGACATCACAATCCATGCAAAGCATCATTTAATGCAAAATTATGACATCACGATCCATGAAATGCAGTATGCAATGCAAAATTATGACATCACAATCCATGCAAAGCATCATTTAATGCAAAAAATTATGACATCACAATCCAAGCAATGCAACATTTAATGCAAAATATGACATCACAATCCATGCAATGCAGTATGTAATGCAAAATTATGACATCACGATCCATGCAATGCAGTATGCAATGCAAAATTATGACATAATAATCCATGCAAAGCATAATTTAATGCAAAATTATGACATCACAATCCATGCAATGCAGTATGCAAAGCAAAATTATGACATCACAATCCAGGCAAAGCATAATTTAATGCAACATTATGACATCACAATCCATGCAATGCAGTATGCAATGCAAAATTATGACATCATAATCCATGCAAAGCATCATTTAATGCAAAATTATGACATCACAATCCATGCAATGCAGTATGCAATGCAACATTATGACATCACAATCCATGCAATGCAGTATGCAATGCAAAATTATGATATTATAATTCATGCAAAGCATCATTTAATGCAAAATTATGATATCACAATCCACGCAATGCAGTATGCAATGCAAAATTATGACATCATAATCCATGCAAAGCATATTTTAATGCAACATTATGACATCACAATCCATGCAATGCAGTATGCAATGCAAAATTATGACATCACAATCCATGCAATGCAGTATGCAACGCAAAATTATGACATCATAATCCATGCAAAGCATCATTTAATGCAAAATTATGACATCACAATCCTTGCAATGCAGTATGCAATGCAAAATTATGATATCACAATCCATGCAATGCAGTATGCAATGCAAAGTTATGACATCACAATCCGTGCAATGCAGTATGCAATGCAAAATTATGACATCATAATCCATGCAAATCATCATTTAATGCAAAATTATGACATCACAATCCATGCAATGCATTCTGCAATGCAAAATTATGACATCACAATCCATGCAAAGCATCATTTAATGCAAAATTATGACATCACAATCCATGCAATGCAGTATGCAATGCAAAATTATGACATCACAATCCAAGCAATGCAGTATGCAATGCAAAATTATGACATCACAATCCATGATATGCAGTATGCAATGCAAAATTATGACATCACAATCCATGCAATGCAGTATGCAATGCAAAATTATGACATCATAATCTATGCAAATCATCATTTAATGCAAAATTATGAAATCCCAATCCATGCAATGCAGTATGCAATGTAAAATTATGACACCACAATCCAAGCAATGCAGTATGCAATGCAAAATTATGATATCACAATCCATGCATTCAGTATGCAATGCAAAATTATGACATCATAATCCATGCAAAGCATCATTTAATGCAAAATTATGACATCACAGTCCATGCAATGCAGTATGCAATGCAAAATTATGACATCACAATCCATGATATGCAGTATGCAATGCAAAATTATGACATCACAATCCATGCAAAGCATCATTTAATGCAAAATTATGACATCACAATCCATGCAATGCAGTATGCAAAGCAAAATTATGACATCACAATCCATGCAAAGCATCATTTAATGCAAAAATATGACATCACAATCCATGCAAAACATCATTTAATGCAAAATTATGACATCACAATCCAAGCAATGCAACATTTAATGCAAAATATGACATCACAATCCATGCAATGCAGTATGCAATGCAAAATTATGACATCACAATCCATGCAATGCAGTATGCAATGCAAAATTATGACATCACAATCCATGCAAAGCATCATTTAATGCAAAATTATGACATCACGATCCATGAAATGCAGTATGCAATGCAAAATTATGACATCACAATCCATGCAAAGCATCATTTAATGCAAAAATTATGACATCACAATCCAAGCAATGCAACATTTAATGCAAAATAAGACATCACAATCCATGCAATGCAGTATGCAATGCAAAATTATGACATCACAATCCATGCAATGCAGTATGCAAAGCAAAATTATGACATCACAATCCATGCAAAGCATCATTTAATGCAAAATTATGACATCACAATCCATGCAAAGCATCATTTAATGCAAAATTATGACATCACAATCCATGCAAAGCATCATTTAATGCAAAATTATGACATCACAATCCATGCAATGCAGTGTGCAAAGCAAAATTATGACATCACAATCCATGCAAAGCATCATTTAATGCAAAATTATGACATCACAATCCATGAAATGCAGTATGCAATGCAAAATTATGACATCACAATCCATGCAAAGCATCATTTAATGCAAAAATATGACATCACAATCCATGCAAAACATCATTTAATGCAAAATTATGACATCACAATCCAAGCAATGCAACATTTAATGAAAAATATGACATCACAATCCATGCAATGCAGTATGCAATGCAAAATTATGACATCACAATCCATGCAATGCAGTATGCAATACAAAATTATGACATCACAATCCATGCAAAGCATCATTTAATGCAAAGTTATGAAATCACGATCCATGAAATGCAGTATGCAATGCAAAATTATGACATCACAATCCATGCAAAGCATCATTTAATGCAAAAATTATGACATCACAATCCAAGCAATGCAACATTTAATGCAAAATATGATATCACAATCCATGCAATGCAGTATGCAATGCAAAATTATGACATCACAATCCATGCAATGCAGTATGCAAAGCAAAATTATGACATCACAATCCATGCAAAGCATCATTTAATGCAAAATTATGACATCACAATCCATGCAATGCAGTATGTAATGCAAAATTATGACATCACGATCCATGCAATGCAGTATGCAATGCAAAATTATGACATAATAATCCATGCAAAGCATAATTTAATGCAAAATTATGACATCACAATCCATGCAATGCAGTATGCAAAGCAAAATTATGACATCACAATCCAGGCAAAGCATAATTTAATGCAACATTATGACATCACAATCCATGCAATGCAGTATGCAATGCAAAATTATGACACCACAATCCAAGCAATGCAGTATGCAATGCAAAATTATGATATTACAATCCATGCAATGCAGTATGCAATGCAAAATTATAACATCATAATCCATGCAAAGCATCATTTAATGCAAAATTATGACATCACAGTCCATGCAATGCAGTATGCAATGCAAAATTATGACATCACAATCCATGATATGCAGTATGCAATGCAAAATTATGACATCACAATCCATGATATGCAGTATGCAATGCAAAATTATGACATCACAATCCATGCAATGCAGTATGCAAAGCAAAATTATGACATCACAATCCAGGCAAAGCATAATTTAATGCAACATTATGACATCACAATCCATGCAATGCAGTATGCAATGCAAAATTATGATATCACAATCCATGCGATGCAGTATGCAATGCAAAATTATGACATCACAATCCAAGCAATGCAGTATGCAATGCAAAATTATGATATCACAATCCATGAAATGCAGTATGCAATGCAAAATTATGACATCACAATCCATGCAAAGCATCATTTAATGCAAAAATATGACATCACAATCCATGCAAAACATCATTTAATGCAAAATTATGACATCACAATCCAAGCAATGCAACATTTAATGCAAAATATGACATCACAATCCATGCAATGCAGTATGCAATGCAAAATTATGACATCACAATCCATGCAATGCAGTATGCAATGCAAAATTATGACATCACAATCCATGCAAAGCATCATTTAATGCAAAAGTATGACATCACGATCCATGAAATGCAGTATGCAATGCAAAATTATGACATCACAATCCATGCAAAGCATCATTTAATGCAAAAATATGACATCACAATCCATGCAAAGCATCATTTAATGCAAAATTATGACATCACAATCCAAGCAATGCAACATTTAATGCAATATATGACATCACAATCCATGCAATGCAGTATGCAATGCAAAATTATGACATCACAATCCATGCAATGCAGTATGCAATGCAAAATTATGACATCACAATCCATGCAAAGCATCATTTAATGCAAAATTATGACATCACGATCCATGAAATGCAGTATGCAATGCAAAATTATGACATCACAATCCATGCAAAGCATCATTTAATGCAAAAATTATGACATCACAATCCAAGCAATGCAACATTTAATGCAAAATATGACATCACAATCCATGCAATGCAGTATGTAATGCAAAATTATGACATCACGATCCATGCAATGCAGTATGCAATGCAAAATTATGACATAATAATCCATGCAAAGCATAATTTAATGCAAAATTATGACATCACAATCCATGCAATGCAGTATGCAAAGCAAAATTATGACATCACAATCCAGGCAAAGCATAATTTAATGCAACATTATGACATCACAATCCATGCAATGCAGTATGCAATGCAAAATTATGATATCACAATCCATGCGATGCAGTATGCAATGCAAAATTATGACATCACAATCCAAGCAATGCAGTATGCAATGCAAAATTATGATATCACAATCCATGCAATGCAGTATGCAATGCAAAATTATGACATCACAATCCATGCAATGCAGTATGCAATGCAAAATTATGACACCACAATCCAAGCAATGCAGTATGCAATGCAAAATTATGATATTACAATCCATGCAATGCAGTATGCAATGCAAAATTATGACATCATAATCCATGCAAAGCATCATTTAATGCAAAATTATGACATCACAGTCCATGCAATGCAGTATGCAATGCAAAATTATGACATCACAATCCATGATATGCAGTATGCAATGCAAAATTATGACATCACAATCCATGATATGCAGTATGCAATGCAAAATTATGACATCACAATCCATGCAAAGCATCATTTAATGCAAAATTATGACATCACAATCCATGCAATGCAGTATGCAAAGCAAAATTATGACATCACAATCCATGCAAAGCATCATTTAATGCAAAATTATGACATCACGATCCATGAAATGCAGTATGCAATGCAAAATTATGACATCACAATCCATGCAAAGCATCATTTAATGCAAAAATATGACATCACAATCCATGCAAAACATCATTTAATGCAAAATTATGACATCACAATCCAAGCAATGCAACATTTAATGCAAAATATGACATCACAATCCATGCAATGCAGTATGCAATGCAAAATTATGACATCACAATCCATGCAATGCAGTATGCAATGCAAAATTATGACATCACAATCCATGCAAAGCATCATTTAATGCAAAAGTATGACATCACGATCCATGAAATGCAGTATGCAATGCAAAATTATGACATCACAATCCATGCAAAGCATCATTTAATGCAAAAATATGACATCACAATCCATGCAAAGCATCATTTAATGCAAAATTATGACATCACAATCCAAGCAATGCAACATTTAATGCAATATATGACATCACAATCCATGCAATGCAGTATGCAATGCAAAATTATGACATCACAATCCATGCAATGCAGTATGCAATGCAAAATTATGATATCACAATCCATGCATTCAGTATGCAATGCAAAATTATGACATCATAATCCATGCAAAGCATCATTTAATGCAAAATTATGACATCACAGTCCATGCAATGCAGTATGCAATGCAAAATTATGACATCACAATCCATGATATGCAGTATGCAATGCAAAATTATGACATCACAATCCATGATATGCAGTATGCAATGCAAAATTATGACATCACAATCCAAGCAATGCAGTATGCAATGCAAAATTATGATATCACAATCCATGCAATGCAGTATGCAATGCAAAATTATGACATCACAATCCATGCAATGCAGTATGCAATGCAAAATTATGACATCATAATCTATGCAAATCATCATTTAATGCAAAATTATGAAATCACAATCCATGCAATGCAGTATGCATTGCAAAATTATGATATCACAATCCATGCAATGCAGTATGCAATGCAAAATTATGACATCACAATCCATGCAATGCAGTATGCAATGCAAAATTATGACACCACAATCCAAGCAATGCAGTATGCAATGCAAAATTATGATATCACAATCCATGCAATGCAGTATGCAATGCAAAATTATGACATCATAATCCATGCAAAGCATCATTTAATGCAAAATTATGACATCACAGTCCATGCAATGCAGTATGCAATGCAAAATTATGACATCACAATCCATGATATGCAGTATGCAATGCAAAATTATGACATCACAATCCATGATATGCAGTATGCAATGCAAAATTATGACATCACAATCCAAGCAATGCAACATTTAATGCAAAATATGACATCACAATCCATGCTATGCAGTATGCAATGCAAAATTATGACATCACAATCCATGCAATGCAGTATGCAATACAAAATTATGACATCACAATCCATGCAAAGCATCATTTAATGCAAAATTATGACATCACGATCCATGAAATGCAGTATGCAATGCAAAATTATGACATCACAATCCATGCAAAGCATCATTTAATGCAAAAATTATGACATCACAATCCAAGCAATGCAACATTTAATGCAAAATATGACATCACAATCCATGCAATGCAGTATGCAATGCAAAATTATGACATCACAATCCATGCAAAGCATCATTTAATGCAAAAGTATGACATCACGATCCATGAAATGCAGTATGCAATGCAAAATTATGACATCACAATCCATGCAAAGCATCATTTAATGCAAAAATATGACATCACAATCCATGCAAAGCATCATTTAATGCAAAATTATGACATCACAATCCAAGCAATGCAACATTTAATGCAAAATATGACATCACAATCCATGCAATGCAGTATGCAATGCAAAATTATGACATCACAATCCATGCAATGCAGTATGCAATGCAAAATTATGACATCATAATCCATGCAAAGCATCATTTAATGCAAAATTATGACATCACAATCCATGCAATGCAGTATGCAATGCAACATTATGACATCACAATCCATGCAATGCAGTATGCAATGCAAAATTATGATATTATAATTCATGCAAAGCATCATTTAATGCAAAATTATGATATCACAATCCACGCAATGCAGTATGCAATGCAAAATTATGACATCATAATCCATGCAAAGCATATTTTAATGCAAAATTATGACATCACAATCCATGCAATGCAGTATGCAATGCAAAATTATGACATCACAATCCATGCAATGCAGTATGCAACGCAAAATTATGACATCATAATCCATGCAAAGCATCATTTAATGCAAAATTATGACATCACAATCCTTGCAATGCAGTATGCAATGCAAAATTATGATATCACAATCCATGCAATGCAGTATGCAATGCAAAGTTATGACATCACAATCCGTGCAATGCAGTATGCAATGCAAAATTATGACATCATAATCCATGCAAATCATCATTTAATGCAACATTATGACATCACAATCCATGCAATGCATTCTGCAATGCAAAATTATGACATCACAATCCATGCAAAGCATCATTTAATGCAAAATTATGACATCACAATCCATGTGTCACAACTGAGGGCCTGAGCTGACGGGAGGCAGCCTCAGTTGTAGGGGCTGAGATGTACCGGAACCTGGGAGGTTGTATCAGACCCCTGGACATGTAAGTAACATGAATAATAACTGCCCGAAGGCGTGACCACGACAACTTAGATAAAAGTCAATGATGTTTATTATGACAACTCCGCATCACAGCAGCAATAAAAGAAAACGTAAAAGTCAGCAAAGAATAAATACAGTTCCCGAGTACTACAGCATGGCAGGAGCCACAGGGCACTGGTAGTGTGAGATAGTTCTTATGATCTTCTAGATGGAAAGTCCTTACCAGGCCCGGCTGTAGCAATGGAGATAACCCAGGATTATACCAGCTGGTGTTCCAGGAAGAGCTGGGTTGCTGAAGGTAAAACAGCTGCTGTGGATACTGGCTGGAACCAGACTGTTGTTAGCACGGAGTGGATACTGGCTGGAACCAGTTAAATAATAAATGAACTTTGGGAGCGATGAAATGATAATTCCGGTGGAGAGTGGTAAAGTGTAGAAAGGACACCGGCCCTTTAAGGGAAGCTGTACTCTGCTGGAAGCTGAGGCTGGAAGCAGGTAGTGTTGTAGCTGGAAACAGATGAATCCACAATGGATTGGAGAGTCAGGCTACACCGCAGGTGGAATGCTGGTGCGGGTCTCTATGGTGGAAGTCTTGAGACAGGAGCTGGAACCTGGAAGACAATCATAGAAGAGAGACAAACAGGAACTAGGTTTGACAACCAAAGCACTGACGTCTTCCTTGCTCAGGTACAGCTTACTTATACCTGCAGCAAGGAAGGGGTTGGCTAGGCAATTATGCAAATCAACAACACAGACAGCAGATTGGTGGAAATGATCAGATGACAGAATCCAAGATGGCTGCGCCCATGCAGACACTTGGAGGGAAGTTTGGTTTGTAATCCATGTGGTCTGGGAAACAGTAATGGCGGCGCCGGCCACCGGAGACAGGAGACGCCAGGCTGATAGATGCACATTTAACCACGCGGGCACAGCGGAGGCCGCGGCTGATGAAAAGACCACTCTGTATGTGGAAACTCAGGAACAGCGTAATCCAGTCCTGGAACGCTGAGCCCGCCTTAGGAGGCATCTGAAGGGTAAGTAATGGCGTCCAGATACCCGGATCGTGACAGCACCCCCCCCTTTAGGAGTGGCCCCAGGACACTTCTTAGGCTTTAAAGGAAACTTTGCGTGGAAATTTCGGACCAAGGCAGGAGCATGGACGTCAGAGGCATTGGTCCAAGAGCGTTCTTCAGGACCATAGCCCTTCCAGTTAATGAGATACTGAAGTTGACCGTAACGGTGACGTGAGTCCAGGATCTTGGCCACTTCATACTCAACGCCTCGTTGAGTTTGGACTTTCGGAGTTGGTGGAAGTGAGGAATGAAACCGATTCAAGATTAGCGGTTTCAACAGGGAAACATGGAATGTCCTGGGTATTTTTAAGAAGGGAGGTAACTGGAGTCTGTAAGCAACAGGATTGATGACTTGATCAATTTTGAAAGGACCGATGTAGCGAGGTGCAAACTTCATACTGGGAACTCTTAACCTCAAATTCTTCGTGGATAACCATACCCGATCACCCACCTTGAGAGCAGGAACTGCTCGACGCTTCTTATCCGCAAACTTCTTGTACCTGAACGATGCCTTGAGCAGAGCTGATCGTACGCTCTTCCAGATATTGGCAAACTGATGCAAGGTGATATCCACTGCGGGAACAGAAGTTGCTGGAAGCGGTTGGAACTCAGGGACTTTAGGGTGGAATCCAAAGTTGGTGAAGAATGGTGTTGAAGAAGATGAAGAATGATACTGGTTGTTATGACAGAACTCGGCCTAGGGAAGTAATTGAACCCAGTCATCTTGAGAGGAGGACACATAGATGCGGAGGAAGGCCTCCAAGTCCTGATTCACCCTCTCAGTTTGACCATTGGTCTGAGGATGGTAAGCCGTGGAAAACTTTAACTTGACTTGGAGGACTTGACATAAACTTCGCCAGAATTTGGCTGTGAATTGAACTCCTCGATCTGAGATAATTTCTTCTGGAAGACCGTGGAGTCGGAAGATCTCTTGTATGAATACTTGAGCCAACTTGGAAGCTGACGGAAGACCGGTGAGAGGAATGAAGTGTGCCATCTTGGTGAACCGGTCAACTACCACCCAGATGGTATTGAACTTGTTGCACATGGGCAAATCTGTAATAAAATCCATCGACAAATGGGTCCATGGTCGACGGGGAACAGATAGTGGAACCAGTTGCCCCGCAGGCGACTGGCGGGATACTTTATGTTGAGCACACTTTGGGCAAGATGCAATAAACTCCAAAACGTCCTTTTTCAGAGTTGGCCACCAATAGGACCTAGAGATAAACTCCAGGGTTTTTTGGATACCTGTATGTCCGGCAAAACGGGAAGCATGGGCCCAATGCATGAGCTTCTTCCTTAGTGTCGGCTTCACAAAACTTTTCCCTGATGGGGGCGTAGAGTCCATCCCTACCGTGGAGAATGCCAACGGATTTATAATAGGATGCTTGTCTGAAGACTCTGACTCATTTTCTTGCTCCCATGAGCGGGAAAGGGCATCGGCCTTGCGATTCTGAGAGCCCGGACAGAACTGGAGTTTAAAGTCGAACCTGGAAAAGAAAAGTGCCCATCTGGCCTGACGAGGGTTGAGACATTGTGCGCCTTTTAGATATAGAAGGTTCTTGTGGTCTGTAAGGATGGTGATTGAATGAGAAGCTCCCTCCAACAGATATCTCCACTCCTCTAGAGCGAGCTTGATGGCTAGCAACTCCTGGTCGCCAATGGCATAGTTGCGCTCCGCTGGGGAGAACTTCCGTGAGAAGAAACTGCAAGGATGTAAATGACCATCTTTAGCCCTCTGAGATAACACCGCTCCTACTCCAACGGAGGAGGCATCCACCTCTAAGATGAAAGGAGAGTCGATGTCAGGCTGTTTCAGGACAGGTGCAGAGATGAACCTCTGTTTTAAAAGATGAAAAGCTTGCATGGCTTCTTCAGACCACTTGGACGGGTTAGCACCCTTTTTGGTGAAAGCAGTAATAGGCGCCACAATGGTGGAAAAGTCTCGTATAAACTTTCGGTAATAATTGGCGAACCCTAAGAACCTCTGGACCCCTTTGAGGGTTAAGGGTACCGGCCAATTCTGGATTGCTTGTAGTTTCTCAGGATCCATCTCTAGTCCGGAACCGGACACAATGTACCCTAGAAACGGAATGGACTTGACTTCAAAGACGCATTTCTCTAATTTGCAGTAGAGATGATTGACACGGAGACGGGACAGAACCTCCTTTACCCAGAAACGATGTTCCTCTAAATCGTTGGCAAAAATGAGGATATCATCTAGATAGACCACGACATGACGGTATAGAATGTCTCTGAAGATCTCATTGACGAAATGCTGGAAGACAGCTGGAGCATTGCTCAATCCGAAGGGCATGACGAGGTACTCATAATGTCCGTCACGGGTGTTAAATGCGGTCTTCCACTCGTCACCCTCACGGATCCGGATGAGATTGTATGCACCTCTCAGGTCCAGCTTTGTAAAGATGGTAGCTCCGCTAACTCTGTCAAAGAGCTCAGTAATCAGGGGTAAAGGATAGCGGTTCTTGATGGTAATGTCGTTCAAACCTCTGTAGTCGATGCACGGCCGCAGACCACCATCTTTCTTCTTTACAAAAAAGAAGCCTGCGCCGGCTGGAGAAGAAGAAGGTCGAATGAACCCCTTTGCTAGGTTCTCTTTAATGTATTCCTCCATAGAATGTGTCTCGGGGAGAGACAACGGATAAGTTCGGCCTCGAGGTGGAACCTTCCCTGGAACGAGATCAATCGGGCAGTCCCATTCTCTATGAGGAGGAAGGATATCAGCAGAAGCTTTACTGAACACATCCGTGAAATCTTGATATGGAGGAGGTGGAACATCAGACGACCTGGGGGAGGAAGAACAGACAGGCAACACTTTAAACAAACATGTCTTAGTACAGGAGGAACCCCATGCCAGGATTTGCGTAGTCGTCCAATCAATTGTAGGATTGTGAAGACGGAGCCATGGAAGGCCCAGGACCACAGGATGTGTGGCTCTTGGGATCACTAAAAATGAAATAAGTTCGGAATGAAGAACTCCCACTCTCAGACGAACTGGTAGAGTCCTTAGAGAAATAACTGTATCAAAAATTTTACTGCCATCCACAGCAGTTAAGGAAAAGGACGAAGGAAGTCTCTCGGTGGGTAGGGACCACCGTTTAACATAGGCTTCAGTAATAAAGTTCCCAGCTGCTCCGGAATCCAGGAGGGCAATGACGTTCTGATAACGTTGAGCAACTTGAAGCGAGACTGGGAGGTTACAATCTTGAGGAGATGGAGAGGAGATCATTACTCCTAGCCGGCCCTCTCCTTGGCGAGCTAGGATTTGGAGTTTCCCGGACGTTTGGGACAGGCATTAATGGTGTGAGACGGAGCTGCACAATACAGACAGAGAAACTCGGAGAGACGTCTTCGGCGCTCAGCAGGAGTTAAACGGGAACGGCCAATTTGCATGGGTTCATCTGTAGTTGGTGACAGTTGGCGAGGAGGAGGAGTAGAAGATTTTGGAGCAGATGATCTTCCACGCTCAGTTGCTCTCTCTCTGAAACGCAAGTCAACTTTCGTACAAAGTGAGATTAGCTCATCTAACTTGGAGGGTAAGTCTCTGGTAGCTAACTCATCTTTAATACGCTCGGATAAACCATGCCAGAATGCAGCATACAGGGCCTCGTCGTTCCATGCCAGTTCGGATGCCAGGATCTGGAACTGTATAAGATATTGTCCTACAGTACGTGATTCCTGGCGTAAACGGAGAATCTCAGACGAAGCTGAAGTTACCCGGCCTGGCTCGTCGAAGATGCGCCTGAATGTTGACACAAATGCAGTGTAAGAAGATAGCAGGGTGTCGGACCTCTCCCATAACGGTGATGCCCAATCAAGGGCTGAGCCACTGAGAAGAGAAATAATGTAGGCAATTTTTGTACGGTCACTGGGAAAATTGCCAGGTTGTAGCTCAAACTGAATCTCACACTGGTTGAGAAATCCCCTGCAGAATCTTGGAGATCCGTCAAATTTTGCTGGCGTTGGAAGATGAAGACGTGGAGCAGAAATGGGTAAGGTGGGTGGGGTTATAGCTGGAGTCACTGTGGTTGACGCACCAGACGCGCCTGATCCACGGAGAGTTGTCTGAATCCCATCCAGCCGAGTAGAGAGATCCTGGAGACAGCGGATGATGTGGCCCTGTGCAGCCTCCTGATGTTCTAGTCGGGCTGCCAGTTCTTGCATCGGCCTGGCCGCTTGATCCTGGTCTCCGGCTGGATTCATTAGGTCAGTGCTTACTGTCACAACTGAGGGCCTGAGCTGACGGGAGGCAGCCTCAGTTGTAGGGGCTGAGATGTACCGGAACCTGGGAGGTTGTATCAGACCCCTGGACATGTAAGTAACATGAATAATAACTGCCCGAAGGCGTGACCACGACAACTTAGATAAAAGTCAATGATGTTTATTATGACAACTCCGCATCACAGCAGCAATAAAAGAAAACGTAAAAGTCAGCAAAGAATAAATACAGTTCCCGAGTACTACAGCATGGCAGGAGCCACAGGGCACTGGTAGTGTGAGATAGTTCTTATGATCTTCTAGATGGAAAGTCCTTACCAGGCCCGGCTGTAGCAATGGAGATAACCCAGGATTATACCAGCTGGTGTTCCAGGAAGAGCTGGGTTGCTGAAGGTAAAACAGCTGCTGTGGATACTGGCTGGAACCAGACTGTTGTTAGCACGGAGTGGATACTGGCTGGAACCAGTTAAATAATAAATGAACTTTGGGAGCGATGAAATGATAATTCCGGTGGAGAGTGGTAAAGTGTAGAAAGGACACCGGCCCTTTAAGGGAAGCTGTACTCTGCTGGAAGCTGAGGCTGGAAGCAGGTAGTGTTGTAGCTGGAAACAGATGAATCCACAATGGATTGGAGAGTCAGGCTACACCGCAGGTGGAATGCTGGTGCGGGTCTCTATGGTGGAAGTCTTGAGACAGGAGCTGGAACCTGGAAGACAATCATAGAAGAGAGACAAACAGGAACTAGGTTTGACAACCAAAGCACTGACGTCTTCCTTGCTCAGGTACAGCTTACTTATACCTGCAGCAAGGAAGGGGTTGGCTAGGCAATTATGCAAATCAACAACACAGACAGCAGATTGGTGGAAATGATCAGATGACAGAATCCAAGATGGCTGCGCCCATGCAGACACTTGGAGGGAAGTTTGGTTTGTAATCCATGTGGTCTGGGAAACAGTAATGGCGGCGCCGGCCACCGGAGACAGGAGACGCCAGGCTGATAGATGCACATTTAACCACGCGGGCACAGCGGAGGCCGCGGCTGATGAAAAGACCACTCTGTATGTGGAAACTCAGGAACAGCGGAATCCGGTCCTGGAACGCTGAGCCCGCCTTAGGAGGCATCTGAAGGGTAAGTAATGGCGTCCAGATACCCGGATCGTGACACCATGCAATGCAGTATGCAATGCAAAATTATGACATCACAATCCATGCAATGCAGTGTGCAATGCAACATTATGACATCATAATTCATGCAAAGCATCATTTAATGCAAAATTATGACATCACAATCCATGCAATGCAGTATGCAATGCAAAATTATGACATCATAATCTATGCAAATCATCATTTAATGCAAAATTATGAAATCACAATCCATGCAATGCAGTATGCAATGTAAAATTATGACACCACAATCCAAGCAATGCAGTATGCAATGCAAAATTATGATATCACAATCCATGCATTCAGTATGCAATGCAAAATTATGACATCATAATCCATGCAAAGCATCATTTAATGCAAAATTATGACATCACAGTCCATGCAATGCAGTATGCAATGCAAAATTATGACATCACAATCCATGATATGCAGTATGCAATGCAAAATTATGACATCACAATCCATGATATGCAGTATGCAATGCAAAATTATGACATCACAATCCAAGCAATGCAGTATGCAATGCAAAATTATGATATCACAATCCATGCAATGCAGTATGCAATGCAAAATTATGACATCACAATCCATGCAATGCAGTATGCAATGCAAAATTATGACATCATAATCTATGCAAATCATCATTTAATGCAAAATTATGAAATCACAATCCATGCAATGCAGTATGCAATGTAAAATTATGACACCACAATCCAAGCAATGCAGTATGCAATGCAAAATTATGATATCACAATCCATGCATTCAGTATGCAATGCAAAATTATGACATCATAATCCATGCAAAGCATCATTTAATGCAAAATTATGACATCACAGTCCATGCAATGCAGTATGCAATGCAAAATTATGACATCACAATCCATGATATGCAGTATGCAATGCAAAATTATGACATCACAATCCATGCAAAGCATCATTTAATGCAAAATTATGACATCACAATCCATGCAATGCAGTATGCAAAGCAAAATTATGACATCACAATCCATGCAAAGCATCATTTAATGCAAAAATATGACATCACAATCCATGCAAAACATCATTTAATGCAAAATTATGACATCACAATCCAAGCAATGCAACATTTAATGCAAAATATGACATCACAATCCATGCAATGCAGTATGCAATGCAAAATTATGACATCACAATCCATGCAATGCAGTATGCAATGCAAAATTATGACATCACAATCCATGCAAAGCATCATTTAATGCAAAATTATGACATCACGATCCATGAAATGCAGTATGCAATGCAAAATTATGACATCACAATCCATGCAAAGCATCATTTAATGCAAAAATATGACATCACAATCCATGCAAAACATCATTTAATGCAAAATTATGACATCACAATCCAAGCAATGCAACATTTAATGCAAAATATGACATCACAATCCATGCAATGCAGTATGCAATGCAAAATTATGACATCACAATCCATGCAATGCAGTATGCAATACAAAATTATGACATCACAATCCATGCAAAGCATCATTTAATGCAAAGTTATGAAATCACGATCCATGAAATGCAGTATGCAATGCAAAATTATGACATCACAATCCATGCAAAGCATCATTTAATGCAAAAATTATGACATCACAATCCAAGCAATGCAACATTTAATGCAAAATATGATATCACAATCCATGCAATGCAGTATGCAATGCAAAATTATGACATCACAATCCATGCAATGCAGTATGCAAAGCAAAATTATGACATCACAATCCATGCAAAGCATCATTTAATGCAAAATTATGACATCACAATCCATGCAATGCAGTATGTAATGCAAAATTATGACATCACGATCCATGCAATGCAGTATGCAATGCAAAATTATGACATAATAATCCATGCAAAGCATAATTTAATGCAAAATTATGACATCACAATCCATGCAATGCAGTATGCAAAGCAAAATTATGACATCACAATCCAGGCAAAGCATAATTTAATGCAACATTATGACATCACAATCCATGCAATGCAGTATGCAATGCAAAATTATGATATCACAATCCATGCAATGCAGTATGCAATGCAAAATTATGACATCACAATCCATGCAATGCAGTATGCAATGCAAAATTATGACACCACAATCCAAGCAATGCAGTATGCAATGCAAAATTATGATATTACAATCCATGCAATGCAGTATGCAATGCAAAATTATAACATCATAATCCATGCAAAGCATCATTTAATGCAAAATTATGACATCACAGTCCATGCAATGCAGTATGCAATGCAAAATTATGACATCACAATCCATGATATGCAGTATGCAATGCAAAATTATGACATCACAATCCATGATATGCAGTATGCAATGCAAAATTATGACATCACAATCCATGCAATGCAGTATGCAAAGCAAAATTATGACATCACAATCCATGCAAAGCATCATTTAATGCAAAATTATGACATCACGATCCATGAAATGCAGTATGCAATGCAAAATTATGACATCACAATCCATGCAAAGCATCATTTAATGCAAAAATATGACATCACAATCCATGCAAAACATCATTTAATGCAAAATTATGACATCACAATCCAAGCAATGCAACATTTAATGCAAAATATGACATCACAATCCATGCAATGCAGTATGCAATGCAAAATTATGACATCACAATCCATGCAAAGCATCATTTAATGCAAAAATATGACATCACAATCCATGCAAAGCATCATTTAATGCAAAATTATGACATCACAATCCAAGCAATGCAACAGTTAATGCAATATATGACATCACAATCCATGCAATGCAGTATGCAATGCAAAATTATGACATCACAATCCATGCAATGCAGTATGCAATGCAAAATTATGACATCACAATCCATGCAAAGCATCATTTAATGCAAAATTATGACATCACGATCCATGAAATGCAGTATGCAATGCAAAATTATGACATCACAATCCATGCAAAGCATCATTTAATGCAAAAATTATGACATCACAATCCAAGCAATGCAACATTTAATGCAAAATATGACATCACAATCCATGCAATGCAGTATGTAATGCAAAATTATGACATCACGATCCATGCAATGCAGTATGCAATGCAAAATTATGACATAATAATCCATGCAAAGCATAATTTAATGCAAAATTATGACATCACAATCCATGCAATGCAGTATGCAATGCAAAATTATGACATCACAATCCATGCAATGCAGTATGCAATGCAAAATTATGACACCACAATCCAAGCAATGCAGTATGCAATGCAAAATTATGATATTACAATCCATGCAATGCAGTATGCAATGCAAAATTATGACATCATAATCCATGCAAAGCATCATTTAATGCAAAATTATGACATCACAGTCCATGCAATGCAGTATGCAATGCAAAATTATGACATCACAATCCATGATATGCAGTATGCAATGCAAAATTATGACATCACAATCCATGATATGCAGTATGCAATGCAAAATTATGACATCACAATCCATGCAAAGCATCATTTAATGCAAAATTATGACATCACAATCCATGCAATGCAGTATGCAAAGCAAAATTATGACATCACAATCCATGCAAAGCATCATTTAATGCAAAATTATGACATCACGATCCATGAAATGCAGTATGCAATGCAAAATTATGACATCACAATCCATGCAAAGCATCATTTAATGCAAAAATATGACATCACAATCCATGCAAAACATCATTTAATGCAAAATTATGACATCACAATCCAAGCAATGCAACATTTAATGCAAAATATGACATCACAATCCATGCAATGCAGTATGCAATGCAAAATTATGACATCACAATCCATGCAATGCAGTATGCAATGCAAAATTATGACATCACAATCCATGCAAAGCATCATTTAATGCAAAAGTATGACATCACGATCCATGAAATGCAGTATGCAATGCAAAATTATGACATCACAATCCATGCAAAGCATCATTTAATGCAAAAATATGACATCACAATCCATGCAAAGCATCATTTAATGCAAAATTATGACATCACAATCCAAGCAATGCAACATTTAATGCAATATATGACATCACAATCCATGCAATGCAGTATGCAATGCAAAATTATGACATCACAATCCATGCAATGCAGTATGCAATGCAAAATTATGACATCATAATCCATGCAAAGCATCATTTAATGCAAAATTATGACATCACAATCCATGCAATGCAGTATGCAATGCAACATTATGACATCACAATCCATGCAATGCAGTATGCAATGCAAAATTATGACATTATAATTCATGCAAAGCATCATTTAATGCAAAATTATGACATCACAATCCACGCAATGCAGTATGCAATGCAAAATTATGACATCATAATCCATGCAAAGCATATTTTAATGCAAAATTATGACATCACAATCCATGCAATGCAGTATGCAATGCAAAATTATGACATCACAATCCATGCAATGCAGTATGCAACGCAAAATTATGACATCATAATCCATGCAAAGCATTATTTAATGCAAAATTATGACATCACAATCCTTGCAATGCAGTATGCAATGCAAAATTATGACATCACAATCCATGCAATGCAGTATGCAATGCAAAGTTATGACATCACAATCCGTGCAATGCAGTATGCAATGCAAAATTATGACATCATAATCCATGCAAAGCATAATTTAATGCAAAATTATGACATCACAATCCATGCAATGCAGTCTGCAATGCAAAATTATGACATCACAATCCATGCAAAGCATCATTTAATGCAAAATTATGACATCACAATCCATGCAATGCAGTATGCAATGCAAAATTATGACATCACAATCCATGCAATGCAGTGTGCAATGCAACATTATGACATCATAATTCATGCAAAGCATCATTTAATGCAAAATTATGACATCACAATCCATGCAATGCAGTATGCAAATTAAATTATGACATCATAATCCATGCAAAGCATATTTTAATGCAAAATTATGACATCACAATCCATGCAATGCAGTATGCAAAGCAAAATTATGACATCACAATCCATGCAAAGCATCATTTAATGCAAAATTATGACATCACGATCCATGCAATGCAGTATGTAATGCAAAATTATGACATCACAATCCATGCAATGCAGTATGCAATGCAAAATTATGACATAATAATCCATGCAAAGCATAATTTAATGCAAAATTATGACATCACAATCCATGCAATGCAGTATGCAAAGCAAAATTATGACATCACAATCCAGGCAAAGCATAATTTAATGCAACATTATGACATCACAATCCATGCAATGCAGTATGCAATGCAAAATTATGATATCACAATCCATGCGATGCAGTATGCAATGCAAAATTATGACATCACAATCCAAGCAATGCAGTATGCAATGCAAAATTATGATATCACAATCCATGCAATGCAGTATGCAATGCAAAATTATGACATCACAATCCATGCAATGCAGTATGCAATGCAAAATTATGACATCATAATCCATGCAAAGCATCATTTAATGCACAATTATGACATCACAATCCATGCAATGCAGTATGCAATGCAAAATTATGACATCACAATCCATGCAATGCAGTATGCAACGCAAAATTATGACATCATAATCCATGCAATGCAGTATGCAAAGCAAAATTATGACATCACAATCCAGGCAAAGCATAATTTAATGCAACATTATGACATCACAATCCATGCAATGCAGTATGCAATGCAAAATTATGATATCACAATCCATGCGATGCAGTATGCAATGCAAAATTATGACATCACAATCCAAGCAATGCAGTATGCAATGCAAAATTATGATATCACAATCCATGCAATGCAGTATGCAATGCAAAATTATGACATCACAATCCATGCAATGCAGTATGCAATGCAAAATTATGACATCATAATCCATGCAAAGCATCATTTAATGCAAAATTATGACATCACAATCCTTGCAATGCAGTATGCAATGCAAAATTATGATATCACAATCCATGCAATGCAGTATGCAATGCAAAGTTATGACATCACAATCCGTGCAATGCAGTATGCAATGCAAAATTATGACATCATAATCCATGCAAAGCATCATTTAATGCAAAATTATGACATCATAATCCATGCAAAGCATCATTTAATGCAAAATTATGACATCACAGTCCATGCAATGCAGTATGCAATGCAAAATTATGACATCATAATCCATGCAAAGCATCATTTAATGCAAAATTATGACATCACAATCCATGCAATGCAGTATGCAATGCAACATTATGACATCACAATCCATGCAATGCAGTATGCAATGCAAAATTATGATATTATAATTCATGCAAAGCATCATTTAATGCAAAATTATGACATCACAATCCACGCAATGCAGTATGCAATGCAAAATTATGACATCATAATCCATGCAAAGCATATTTTAATGCAAAATTATGACATCACAATCCATGCAATGCAGTATGCAATGCAAAATTATGACATCATAATCCATGCAAAGCATCATTTAATGCAAAATTATGACATCACAATCCATGCAATGCATTCTGCAATGCAAAATTATGACATCACAATCCATGCAAAGCATCATTTAATGCAAAATTATGACATCACAATCCATGCAATGCAGTATGCAATGCAAAATTATGACATCACAATCCATGCAATGCAGTGTGCAATGCAACATTATGACATCATAATTCATGCAAAGCATCATTTAATGCAAAATTATGACATCACAATCCATGCAATGCAGTATGCAAATTAAATTATGACATCATAATCCATGCAAAGCATATTTTAATGCAAAATTATGACATCACAATCCATGCAATGCAGTATGCAAAGCAAAATTATGACATCACAATCCATGCAAAGCATCATTTAATGCAAAATTATGACATCACGATCCATGCAATGCAGTATGTAATGCAAAATTATGATATCACAATCCATGCGATGCAGTATGCAATGCAAAATTATGACATCACAATCCAAGCAATGCAGTATGCAATGCAAAATTATGATATCACAATCCATGCAATGCAGTATGCAATGCAAAATTATGACATCACAATCCATGCAATGCAGTATGCAATGCAAAATTATGACATCATAATCTATGCAAATCATCATTTAATGCAAAATTATGAAATCACAATCCATGCAATGCAGTATGCAATGTAAAATTATGACACCACAATCCAAGCAATGCAGTATGCAATGCAAAATTATGATATCACAATCCATGCATTCAGTATGCAATGCAAAATTATGACATCATAATCCATGCAAAGCATCATTTAATGCAAAATTATGACATCACAGTCCATGCATTGCAGTATGCAATGCAAAATTATGACATCACAATCCATGATATGCAGTATGCAATGCAAAATTATGACATCACAATCCATGATATGCAGTATGCAATGCAAAATTATGACATCACAATCCATGCAAAGCATCATTTAATGCAAAATTATGACATCACAATCCATGCAATGCAGTATGCAAAGCAAAATTATGACATCACAATCCATGCAAAGCATCATTTAATGCAAAATTATGACATCACGATCCATGAAATGCAGTATGCAATGCAAAATTATGACATCACAATCCATGCAAAGCATCATTTAATGCAAAATATGACATCACAATCCATGCAAAACATCATTTAATGCAAAATTATGACATCACAATCCAAGCAATGCAACATTTAATGCAAAATATGACATCACAATCCATGCAATGCAGTATGCAATGCAAAATTATGACATCACAATCCATGCAATGCAGTATGCAATACAAAATTATGACATCACAATCCATGCAAAGCATCATTTAATGCAAAATTATGACATCACGATCCATGAAATGCAGTATGCAATGCAAAATTATGACATCACAATCCATGCAAAGCATCATTTAATGCAAAAATTATGACATCACAATCCAAGCAATGCAACATTTAATGCAAAATATGACATCACAATCCATGCAATGCAGTATGCAATGCAAAATTATGACATCACAATCCATGCAATGCAGTATGCAAAGCAAAATTATGACATCACAATCCATGCAAAGCATCATTTAATGCAAAATTATAACATCACAATCCATGCAATGCAGTATGTAATGCAAAATTATGACATCACGATCCATGCAATGCAGTATGCAATGCAAAATTATGACATAATAATCCATGCAAAGCATAATTTAATGCAAAATTATGACATCACAATCCATGCAATGCAGTATGCAATGCAAAATTATGACATCACAATCCATGCAATGCAGTATGCAATGCAAAATTATGACACCACAATCCAAGCAATGCAGTATGCAATGCAAAATTATGATATTACAATCCATGCAATGCAGTATGCAATGCAAAATTATGACATCATAATCCATGCAAAGCATCATTTAATGCAAAATTATGACATCACAGTCCATGCAATGCAGTATGCAATGCAAAATTATGACATCACAATCCATGATATGCAGTATGCAATGCAAAATTATGACATCACAATCCATGATATGCAGTATGCAATGCAAAATTATGACATCACAATCCATGCAAAGCATCATTTAATGCAAAATTATGACATCACAATCCATGCAATGCAGTATGCAAAGCAAAATTATGACATCACAATCCATGCAAAGCATCATTTAATGCAAAATTATGACATCACGATCCATGAAATGCAGTATGCAATGCAAAATTATGACATCACAATCCATGCAAAGCATCATTTAATGCAAAAATATGACATCACAATCCATGCAAAACATCATTTAATGCAAAATTATGACATCACAATCCAAGCAATGCAACATTTAATGCAAAATATGACATCACAATCCATGCAATGCAGTATGCAATGCAAAATTATGACATCACAATCCATGCAATGCAGTATGCAATGCAAAATTATGACATCACAATCCATGCAAAGCATCATTTAATGCAAAAGTATGACATCACGATCCATGAAATGCAGTATGCAATGCAAAATTATGACATCACAATCCATGCAAAGCATCATTTAATGCAAAAATATGACATCACAATCCATGCAAAGCATCATTTAATGCAAAATTATGACATCACAATCCAAGCAATGCAACATTTAATGCAATATATGACATCACAATCCATGCAATGCAGTATGCAATGCAAAATTATGACATCACAATCCATGCAATGCAGTATGCAATGCAAAATTATGACATCATAATCCATGCAAAGCATCATTTAATGCAAAATTATGACATCACAATCCATGCAATGCAGTATGCAATGCAACATTATGACATCACAATCCATGCAATGCAGTATGCAATGCAAAATTATGACATTATAATTCATGCAAAGCATCATTTAATGCAAAATTATGACATCACAATCCACGCAATGCAGTATGCAATGCAAAATTATGACATCATAATCCATGCAAAGCATATTTTAATGCAAAATTATGACATCACAATCCATGCAATGCAGTATGCAATGCAAAATTATGACATCACAATCCATGCAATGCAGTATGCAACGCAAAATTATGACATCATAATCCATGCAAAGCATTATTTAATGCAAAATTATGACATCACAATCCTTGCAATGCAGTATGCAATGCAAAATTATGACATCACAATCCATGCAATGCAGTATGCAATGCAAAGTTATGACATCACAATCCGTGCAATGCAGTATGCAATGCAAAATTATGACATCATAATCCATGCAAAGCATAATTTAATGCAAAATTATGACATCACAATCCATGCAATGCAGTCTGCAATGCAAAATTATGACATCACAATCCATGCAAAGCATCATTTAATGCAAAATTATGACATCACAATCCATGCAATGCAGTATGCAATGCAAAATTATGACATCACAATCCATGCAATGCAGTGTGCAATGCAACATTATGACATCATAATTCATGCAAAGCATCATTTAATGCAAAATTATGACATCACAATCCATGCAATGCAGTATGCAAATTAAATTATGACATCATAATCCATGCAAAGCATATTTTAATGCAAAATTATGACATCACAATCCATGCAATGCAGTATGCAAAGCAAAATTATGACATCACAATCCATGCAAAGCATCATTTAATGCAAAATTATGACATCACGATCCATGCAATGCAGTATGTAATGCAAAATTATGACATCACAATCCATGCAATGCAGTATGCAATGCAAAATTATGACATAATAATCCATGCAAAGCATAATTTAATGCAAAATTATGACATCACAATCCATGCAATGCAGTATGCAAAGCAAAATTATGACATCACAATCCAGGCAAAGCATAATTTAATGCAACATTATGACATCACAATCCATGCAATGCAGTATGCAATGCAAAATTATGATATCACAATCCATGCGATGCAGTATGCAATGCAAAATTATGACATCACAATCCAAGCAATGCAGTATGCAATGCAAAATTATGATATCACAATCCATGCAATGCAGTATGCAATGCAAAATTATGACATCACAATCCATGCAATGCAGTATGCAATGCAAAATTATGACATCATAATCCATGCAAAGCATCATTTAATGCACAATTATGACATCACAATCCATGCAATGCAGTATGCAATGCAAAATTATGACATCACAATCCATGCAATGCAGTATGCAACGCAAAATTATGACATCATAATCCATGCAATGCAGTATGCAAAGCAAAATTATGACATCACAATCCAGGCAAAGCATAATTTAATGCAACATTATGACATCACAATCCATGCAATGCAGTATGCAATGCAAAATTATGATATCACAATCCATGCGATGCAGTATGCAATGCAAAATTATGACATCACAATCCAAGCAATGCAGTATGCAATGCAAAATTATGATATCACAATCCATGCAATGCAGTATGCAATGCAAAATTATGACATCACAATCCATGCAATGCAGTATGCAATGCAAAATTATGACATCATAATCCATGCAAAGCATCATTTAATGCAAAATTATGACATCACAATCCTTGCAATGCAGTATGCAATGCAAAATTATGATATCACAATCCATGCAATGCAGTATGCAATGCAAAGTTATGACATCACAATCCGTGCAATGCAGTATGCAATGCAAAATTATGACATCATAATCCATGCAAAGCATCATTTAATGCAAAATTATGACATCATAATCCATGCAAAGCATCATTTAATGCAAAATTATGACATCACAGTCCATGCAATGCAGTATGCAATGCAAAATTATGACATCATAATCCATGCAAAGCATCATTTAATGCAAAATTATGACATCACAATCCATGCAATGCAGTATGCAATGCAACATTATGACATCACAATCCATGCAATGCAGTATGCAATGCAAAATTATGATATTATAATTCATGCAAAGCATCATTTAATGCAAAATTATGACATCACAATCCACGCAATGCAGTATGCAATGCAAAATTATGACATCATAATCCATGCAAAGCATATTTTAATGCAAAATTATGACATCACAATCCATGCAATGCAGTATGCAATGCAAAATTATGACATCATAATCCATGCAAAGCATCATTTAATGCAAAATTATGACATCACAATCCATGCAATGCATTCTGCAATGCAAAATTATGACATCACAATCCATGCAAAGCATCATTTAATGCAAAATTATGACATCACAATCCATGCAATGCAGTATGCAATGCAAAATTATGACATCACAATCCATGCAATGCAGTGTGCAATGCAACATTATGACATCATAATTCATGCAAAGCATCATTTAATGCAAAATTATGACATCACAATCCATGCAATGCAGTATGCAAATTAAATTATGACATCATAATCCATGCAAAGCATATTTTAATGCAAAATTATGACATCACAATCCATGCAATGCAGTATGCAAAGCAAAATTATGACATCACAATCCATGCAAAGCATCATTTAATGCAAAATTATGACATCACGATCCATGCAATGCAGTATGTAATGCAAAATTATGATATCACAATCCATGCGATGCAGTATGCAATGCAAAATTATGACATCACAATCCAAGCAATGCAGTATGCAATGCAAAATTATGATATCACAATCCATGCAATGCAGTATGCAATGCAAAATTATGACATCACAATCCATGCAATGCAGTATGCAATGCAAAATTATGACATCATAATCTATGCAAATCATCATTTAATGCAAAATTATGAAATCACAATCCATGCAATGCAGTATGCAATGTAAAATTATGACACCACAATCCAAGCAATGCAGTATGCAATGCAAAATTATGATATCACAATCCATGCATTCAGTATGCAATGCAAAATTATGACATCATAATCCATGCAAAGCATCATTTAATGCAAAATTATGACATCACAGTCCATGCATTGCAGTATGCAATGCAAAATTATGACATCACAATCCATGATATGCAGTATGCAATGCAAAATTATGACATCACAATCCATGATATGCAGTATGCAATGCAAAATTATGACATCACAATCCATGCAAAGCATCATTTAATGCAAAATTATGACATCACAATCCATGCAATGCAGTATGCAAAGCAAAATTATGACATCACAATCCATGCAAAGCATCATTTAATGCAAAATTATGACATCACGATCCATGAAATGCAGTATGCAATGCAAAATTATGACATCACAATCCATGCAAAGCATCATTTAATGCAAAATATGACATCACAATCCATGCAAAACATCATTTAATGCAAAATTATGACATCACAATCCAAGCAATGCAACATTTAATGCAAAATATGACATCACAATCCATGCAATGCAGTATGCAATGCAAAATTATGACATCACAATCCATGCAATGCAGTATGCAATACAAAATTATGACATCACAATCCATGCAAAGCATCATTTAATGCAAAATTATGACATCACGATCCATGAAATGCAGTATGCAATGCAAAATTATGACATCACAATCCATGCAAAGCATCATTTAATGCAAAAATTATGACATCACAATCCAAGCAATGCAACATTTAATGCAAAATATGACATCACAATCCATGCAATGCAGTATGCAATGCAAAATTATGACATCACAATCCATGCAATGCAGTATGCAAAGCAAAATTATGACATCACAATCCATGCAAAGCATCATTTAATGCAAAATTATAACATCACAATCCATGCAATGCAGTATGTAATGCAAAATTATGACATCACGATCCATGCAATGCAGTATGCAATGCAAAATTATGACATAATAATCCATGCAAAGCATAATTTAATGCAAAATTATGACATCACAATCCATGCAATGCAGTATGCAAAGCAAAATTATGACATCACAATCCAGGCAAAGCATAATTTAATGCAACATTATGACATCACAATCCATGCAATGCAGTATGCAATGCAAAATTATGATATCACAATCCATGCGATGCAGTATGCAATGCAAAATTATGACATCACAATCCAAGCAATGCAGTATGCAATGCAAAATTATGATATCACAATCCATGCAATGCAGTATGCAATGCAAAATTATGACATCACAATCCATGCAATGCAGTATGCAATGCAAAATTATGACACCACAATCCAAGCAATGCAGTATGCAATGCAAAATTATGATATTACAATCCATGCAATGCAGTATGCAATGCAAAATTATGACATCATAATCCATGCAAAGCATCATTTAATGCAAAATTATGACATCACAGTCCATGCAATGCAGTATGCAATGCAAAATTATGACATCACAATCCATGATATGCAGTATGCAATGCAAAATTATGACATCACAATCCATGATATGCAGTATGCAATGCAAAATTATGACATCACAATCCATGCAAAGCATCATTTAATGCAAAATTATGACATCACAATCCATGCAATGCAGTATGCAAAGCAAAATTATGACATCACAATCCATGCAAAGCATCATTTAATGCAAAATTATGACATCACGATCCATGAAATGCAGTATGCAATGCAAAATTATGACATCACAATCCATGCAAAGCATAATTTAATGCAAAAATATGACATCACAATCCATGCAAAACATCATTTAATGCAAAATTATGACATCACAATCCAAGCAATGCAACATTTAATGCAAAATATGACATCACAATCCATGCAATGCAGTATGCAATGCAAAATTATGACATCACAATCCATGCAATGCAAAATTATGACATCACAATCCATGCAACGCATCATTTAATGCAAAAGTATGACATCACGATCCATGAAATGCAGTATGCAATGCAAAATTATGACATCACAATCCATGCAAAGCATCATTTAATGCAAAAATATGACATCACAATCCATGCAAAGCATCATTTAATGCAAAATTATGACATCACAATCCAAGCAATGCAACATTTAATGCAATATATGACATCACAATCCATGCAATGCAGTATGCAATGCAAAATTATGACATCACAATCCATGCAATGCAGTATGCAATGCAAAATTATGACATCATAATCCATGCAAAGCATCATTTAATGCAAAATTATGACATCACAATCCATGCAATGCAGTATGCAATGCAACATTATGACATCACAATCCATGCAATGCAGTATGCAATGCAAAATTATGACATTATAATTCATGCAAAGCATCATTTAATGCAAAATTATGACATCACAATCCACGCAATGCAGTATGCAATGCAAAATTATGACATCATAATCCATGCAAAGCATATTTTAATGCAAAATTATGACATCACAATCCATGCAATGCAGTATGCAATGCAAAATTATGACATCACAATCCATGCAATGCAGTATGCAACGCAAAATTATGACATCATAATCCATGCAAAGCATCATTTAATGCAAAATTATGACATCACAATCCTTGCAATGCAGTATGCAATGCAAAATTATGACATCACAATCCATGCAATGCAGTATGATGCAATGCAAAGTTATGACATCACAATCCGTGCAATGCAGTATGCAATGCAAAATTATGACATCATAATCCATGCAAAGCATAATTTAATGCAAAATTATGACATCACAATCCATGCAATGCAGTCTGCAATGCAAAATTATGACATCACAATCCATGCAAAGCATCATTTAATGCAAAATTATGACATCACAATCCATGCAATGCAGTATGCAATGCAAAATTATGACATCACAATCCATGCAATGCAGTGTGCAATGCAACATTATGACATCATAATTCATGCAAAGCATCATTTAATGCAAAATTATGACATCACAATCCATGCAATGCAGTATGCAAATTAAATTATGACATCATAATCCATGCAAAGCATATTTTAATGCAAAATGATGACATCACAATCCATGCAATGCAGTATGCAAAGCAAAATTATGACATCACAATCCATGCAAAGCATCATTTAATGCAAAATTATGACATCACGATCCATGCAATGCAGTATGTAATGCAAAATTATGACATCACAATCCATGCAATGCAGTATGCAATGCAAAATTATGACATAATAATCCATGCAAAGCATAATTTAATGCAAAATTATGACATCACAATCCATGCAATGCAGTATGCAAAGCAAAATTATGACATCACAATCCAGGCAAAGCATAATTTAATGCAACATTATGACATCACAATCCATGCAATGCAGTATGCAATGCAAAATTATGATATCACAATCCATGCGATGCAGTATGCAATGCAAAATTATGACATCACAATCCAAGCAATGCAGTATGCAATGCAAAATTATGATATCACAATCCATGCAATGCAGTATGCAATGCAAAATTATGACATCACAATCCATGCAATGCAGTATGCAATGCAAAATTATGACATCATAATCCATGCAAAGCATCATTTAATGCACAATTATGACATCACAATCCATGCAATGCAGTATGCAATGCAAAATTATGACACCACAATCCAAGCAATGCAGTATGCAATGCAAAATTATGATATCACAATCCATGCAATGCAGTATGCAATGCAAAATTATGACATCATAATCCATGCAAAGCATCATTTAATGCAAAAGTATGACATCACAGTCCATGCAATGCAGTATGCAATGCAAAATTATGACATCATAATCCATGCAAAGCATCATTTAATGCAAAATTATGACATCACAATCCATGCAATGCAGTATGCAATGCAACATTATGACATCACAATCCATGCAATGCAGTATGCAATGCAAAATTATGATATTATAATTCATGCAAAGCATCATTTAATGCAAAATTATGACATCACAAGCAACGCAATGCAGTATGCAATGCAAAATTATGACATCATAATCCATGCAAAGCATATTTTAATGCAAAATTATGACATCACAATCCATGCAATGCAGTATGCAATGCAAAATTATGACATCACAATCCATGCAATGCAGTATGCAACGCAAAATTATGACATCATAATCCATGCAAAGCATCATTTAATGCAAAATTATGACATCACAATCCTTGCAATGCAGTATGCAATGCAAAATTATGATATCACAATCCATGCAATGCAGTATGCAATGCAAAGTTATGACATCACAATCCGTGCAATGCAGTATGCAATGCAAAATTATGACATCATAATCCATGCAAAGCATCATTTAATGCAAAATTATGACATCACAATCCATGCAATGCATTCTGCAATGCAAAATTATGACATCACAATCCATGCAAAGCATCATTTAATGCAAAATTATGACATCACAATCCATGCAATGCAGTATGCAATGCAAAATTATGACATCACAATCCATGCAATGCAGTGTGCAATGCAACATTAAGACATCATAATTCATCCAAAACATCATTTAATGCAAAATTATGACATCACAATCCATGCAATGCAGTATGCAAATTAAATTATGACATCATAATCCATGCAAAGCATATTTTAATGCAAAATTATGACATCACAATCCATGCAATGCAGTATGCAAAGCAAAATTATGACATCACAATCCATGCAAAGCATCATTTAATGCAAAATTATGACATCACGATCCATGCAATGCAGTATGTAATGCAAAATTATGACATCACAATCCATGCAATGCAGTATGCAATGCAAAATTATGACATAATAATCCATGCAAAGCATAATTTAATGCAAAATTATGACATCACAATCCATGCAATGCAGTATGCAAAGCAAAATTATGACATCACAATCCAGGCAAAGCATAATTTAATGCAACATTATGACATCACAATCCATGCAATGCAGTATGCAATGCAAAATTATGATATCACAATCCATGCGATGCAGTATGCAATGCAAAATTATGACATCACAATCCAAGCAATGCAGTATGCAATGCAAAATTATGATATCACAATCCATGCAATGCAGTATGCAATGCAAAATTATGACATCACAATCCATGCAATGCAGTATGCAATGCAAAATTATGACATCATAATCTATGCAAATCATCATTTAATGCAAAATTATGACATCACAATCCATGCAATGCAGTATGCAATGTAAAATTATGACACCACAATCCAAGCAATGCAGTATGCAATGCAAAATTATGATATCACAATCCATGCATTCAGTATGCAATGCAAAATTATGACATCATAATCCATGCAAAGCATCATTTAATGCAAAATTATGACATCACAGTCCATGCAATGCAGTATGCAATGCAAAATTATGACATCACAATCCATGATATGCAGTATGCAATGCAAAATTATGACATCACAATCCATGATATGCAGTATGCAATGCAAAATTATGACATCACAATCCATGCAAAGCATCATTTAATGCAAAATTATGACATCACAATCCATGCAATGCAGTATGCAAAGCAAAATTATGACATCACAATCCATGCAAAGCATCATTTAATGCAAAATTATGACATCACGATCCATGAAATGCAGTATGCAATGCAAAATTATGACATCACAATCCATGCAAAGCATCATTTAATGCAAAAATATGACATCACAATCCATGCAAAACATCATTTAATGCAAAATTATGACATCACAATCCAAGCAATGCAACATTTAATGCAAAATATGACATCACAATCCATGCAATGCAGTATGCAATGCAAAATTATGACATCACAATCCATGCAATGCAGTATGCAATGCAAAATTATGACATCACAATCCATGCAAAGCATCATTTAATGCAAAATTATGACATCACGATCCATGAAATGCAGTATGCAATGCAAAATTATGACATCACAATCCATGCAAAGCATCATTTAATGCAAAAATTATGACATCACAATCCAAGCAATGCAACATTTAATGCAAAATATGACATCACAATCCATGCAATGCAGTATGCAATGCAAAATTATGACATCACAATCCATGCAATGCAGTATGCAAAGCAGAATTATGACATCACAATCCATGCAAAGCATCATTTAATGCAAAATTATGACATCACAATCCATGCAAAGCATCATTTAATGCAAAATTATGACATCACAATCCATGCAAAGCATCATTTAATGCAAAATTATGACATCACAATCCATGCAATGCAGTATGCAAAGCAAAATTATGACATCACAATCCATGCAAAGCATCATTTAATGCAAAATTATGACATCACGATCCATGAAATGCAGTATGCAATGCAAAATTATGACATCACAATCCATGCAAAGCATCATTTAATGCAAAAATATGACATCACAATCCATGCAAAACATCATTTAATGCAAAATTATGACATCACAATCCAAGCAATGCAACATTTAATGCAAAATATGACATCACAATCCATGCAATGCAGTATGCAATGCAAAATTATGACATCACAATCCATGCAATGCAGTATGCAATGCAAAATTATGACATCACAATCCATGCAAAGCATCATTTAATGCAAAATTATGACATCACGATCCATGAAATGCAGTATGCAATGCAAAATTATGACATCACAATCCATGCAAAGCATCATTTAATGCAAAAATTATGACATCACAATCCAAGCAATGCAACATTTAATGCAAAATATGACATCACAATCCATGCAATGCAGTATGCAATGCAAAATTATGACATCACAATCCATGCAATGCAGTATGCAAAGCAAAATTATGACATCACAATCCATGCAAAGCATCATTTAATGCAAAATTATGACATCACAATCCATGCAATGCAGTATGTAATGCAAAATTATGACATCACGATCCATGCAATGCAGTATGCAATGCAAAATTATGACATAATAATCCATGCAAAGCATAATTTAATGCAAAATTATGACATCACAATCCATGCAATGCAGTATGCAAAGCAAAATTATGACATCACAATCCAGGCAAAGCATAATTTAATGCAACATTATGACATCACAATCCATGCAATGCAGTATGCAATGCAAAATTATGACATCACAATCCAAGCAATGCAGTATGCAATGCAAAATTATGATATCACAATCCATGCAATGCAGTATGCAATGCAAAATTATGACATCACAATCCATGCAATGCAGTATGCAATGCAAAATTATGACATCACAATCCAGGCAAAGCATAATTTAATGCAACATTATGACATCACAATCCATGCAATGCAGTATGCAATGCAAAATTATGATATCACAATGCATGCGATGCATTATGCAATGCAAAATTATGACATCACAATCCAAGCAATGCAGTATGCAATGCAAAATTATGATATCACAATCCATGCAATGCAGTATGCAATGCAAAATTATGACATCACAATCCATGCAATGCAGTATGCAATGCAAAATTATGACATCACAATCCATGCACAGCATCATTTAATGCAAAATTATGACATCACAATCCATGCAATGCAGTATGCAAAGCAACATTATGACATCACAATCCATGCAAAGCATCATTTAATGCAAAATGATGACATCACGATCCATGCAAAACATCATTTAATGCAAAATTATGACATCACAATCCATGATATGCAGTATGTAATGCAAAATTATGACATCACAATCCATGATATGCAGTATGCAATGCAAAATTATGACATCACAATCCATGCACAGCATCATTTAATGCAAAATTATGACATCACAATCCATGCAATGCAGTATGCAAAGCAACATTATGACATCACAATCCATGCAAAGCATCATTTAATGCAAAATGATGACATCACGATCCATGCAAAACATCATTTAATTCAAAATTATGACATCACAATCCAAGCAATGCAACATTTAATGCAAAATATGACATCACAATCCATGCAATGCAGTATGCAATGCAAAATTATGACATTATAATTCATGCAAAGCATCATTTAATGCAAAATTATGACATCACAATCCACGCAATGCAGTATGCAATGCAAAATTATGACATCATAATCCATGCAAAGCATATTTTAATACAAAATTATGACATCACAATCCATGCAATGCAGTATGCAATGCAAAATTATGACATCACAATCCATGCAATGCAGTATGCAACGCAAAATTATGACATCATAATCCATGCAAAGCATCATTTAATGCAAAATTATGACATCACAATCCTTGCAATGCAGTATGCAATGCAAAATTATGACATCACAATCCATGCAATGCAGTATGCAATGCAAAGTTATGACATCACAATCCGTGCAATGCAGTATGCAAAGCAAAATTATGACATCATAATCCATGCAAAGCATCATTTAATGCAAAATTATGACATCACAATCCATGCAATGCAGTCTGCAATGCAAAATTATGACATCACAATCCATGCAAAGCATCATTTAATGCAAAATTATGACATCACAATCCATGCAATGCAGTATGCAATGCAAAATTATGACATCACAATCCATGCAATGCAGTGTGCAATGCAACATTATGACATCATAATTCATGCAAAGCATCATTTAATGCAAAATTATGACATCACAATTCATGCAATGCAGTATGCAAATTAAATTATGACATCATAATCCATGCAAAGCATATTTTAATGCAAAATTATGACATCACAATCCATGCAATGCAGTATGCAAAGCAAAATTATGACATCACGGATGCAAAGCATCATTTAATGCAAAATTATGACATCACGATCCATGCAATGCAGTATGTAATGCAAAATTATGACATCACAATCCATGCAATGCAGTATGCAATGCAAAATTATGACATAATAATCCATGCAAAGCATAATTTAATGCAAAATTATGACATCACAATCCATGCAATGCAGTATGCAAAGCAAAATTATGACATCACAATCCAGGCAAAGCATAATTTAATGCAACATTATGACATCACAATCCATGCAATGCAGTATGCAATGCAAAATTATGATATCACAATCCATGCGATGCAGTATGCAATGCAAAATTATGACATCACAATCCAAGCAATGCAGTATGCAATGCAAAATTATGATATCACAATCCATGCAATGCAGTATGCAATGCAAAATTATGACATCACAATCCACGCAATGCAGTATGCAATGCAAAATGATGACATCATAATCCATGCAAAGCATCATTTAATGCAAAATTATGACATCACAATCCATGCAATGCAGTATGCAATGCAAAATTATGACACCACAATCCAAGCAATGCAGTATGCAATGCAAAATTATGATATCACAATCCATGCAATGCAGTATGCAATGCAAAATTATGACATCATAATCCATGCAAAGCATCATTTAATGCAAAATTATGACATCACAGTCCATGCAATGCAGTATGCAATGCAAAATTATGACATCACAATCCATGATATGCAGTATGCAATGCAAAATTATGACATCACAATCCATGATATGCAGTATGCAAAGCAAAATTATGACATCACAATCCATGCAAAGCATCATTTAATGCAAAATTATGACATCACGATCCATGAAATGCAGTATGCAATGCAAAATTATGACATCACAATCCATGCAAAGCATCATTTAATGCAAAAAATATGACATCACAATCCATGCAAAACATCATTTTATGCAAAATTATGACATCACAATCCAAGCAATGCAACATTTAATGCAAAATATGACATCACAATCCATGCAATGCAGTATGCAATGCAAAATTATGACATCACAATCCATGCAATGCAGTATGCAATGCAAAATTATGACATCACAATCCATGCAAAGCATCATTTAATGCAAAATTATGACATCACGATCCATGAAATGCAGTATGCAATGCAAAATTATGACATCACAATCCATGCAAAGCATCATTTAATGCAAAAATATGACATCACAATCCATGCAAAGCATCATTTAATGCAAAATTATGACATCACAATCCAAGCAATGCAACATTTAATGCAAAATATGACATCACAATCCATGCAATGCAGTATGCAATGTAAAATTATGACATCACAATCCATGCAATGCAGTATGCAATGCAAAATTATGACATCACAATCCATGCAAAGCATCATTTAATGCAAAATTATGACATCACGATCCATGAAATGCAGTATGCAATGCAAAATTATGACATCACAATCCATGCAAAGCATCATTTAATGCAAAAATATGACATCACAATCCATGCAAAGCATCATTTAAGGCAAAATTATGACATCACAATCCAAGCAATGCAACATTTAATGCAAAATATGACATCACAATCCATGCAATGCAGTATGCAATGCAAAATTATGACATCACAATCCATGCAATGCAGTATGCAATGCAAAATTATGACATCATAATCCATGCAAAGCATCATTTAATGCAAAATTATGACATCACAATCCATGCAATGCAGTATGCAATGCAAAATTATGACATTACAATCCATGCAATGCAGTATGCAATGCAAAATTATGACATCATAATCCATGCAAAGCATCATTTAATGCAAAATTATGACATCACAATCCATGCAATGCAGTATGCAATGCAAAATGATGACATCACAATCCATGCAATGCAGTATGCAATGCAAAATTATGACATCACAATCCATGCAATGCAAAATTATGACATCACAATCCATGCAATGCAGTATGCAATGCAAAATTATGACATAATAATCCATGCAAAGCATAATTTAATGCAAAATTATGACATCACAATCCATGCAATGCAGTATGCAAAGCAAAATTATGACATCACAATCCATGCAAAGCATAATTTAATGCAACAATATGACATCACAATCCATGCAATGTAGTATGCAATGCAAAATTATGACATCACAATCCATGCAATGCAGTATGCAATGCAAAATTATGATATCACAATCCATGCAATGCAGTATGAAATGCAAAATTATGACATCACAATCCAAGCAATGCAGTATGCAATGCAAAATTATGATATCACAATCCATGCAATGCAGTATGCAATGCAAAATTATGACATCATAATCCATGCAAAGCATCATTTAATGCAAAATTATGACATCACAATCCATGCAATGCAGTATGCAATGCAAAATTATGACATCATAATCCATACAAAGCATCATTTAATGCAAAATTATGACATCACAATCCATGCAAAGCATCATTTAATGCAAAATTATGACATCACGATCCATGCAATGCAGTATGCAATGCAAAATTATGACATCACAATCCATGCAATGCAGTATGCAATGCAAAATTATGACATCACAATCCGTGCTATGCAGTATGCAATGCAAAATTATGACATCATAATCCACGCAAAGCATCATTTAATGCAAAATTATGACATCACAATCCATGCAATGCAGTCTGCAATGCAAAATTATGACATCACAATCCATGCAAAGCATCATTTAATGCAAAATTATGACATCACAATCCATGCAATGCAAAATTATGACATCACAATCCATGCAATGCAGTATGCAATGCAAAATTATGACATAATAATCCATGCAAAGCATAATTTAATGCAAAATTATGACATCACAATCCATGCAATGCAGTATGCAATGCAAAATTATGACATCACAATCCATGCAATGCAGTATGCAATGCAAAATTATGACATCATAATCCATGCAAAGCATCATTTAATGCAAAATTATGACATCACAATCCATGCAATGCAGTATGCAAAGCAAAATTATGACATCACAATCCATGCAAAGCATAATTTAATGCAACATTATGACATCACGATCCATGCAATGCAGTATGCAATGCAAAATTATGACATCACAATCCATGCAAAGCATCATTTAATGCAAAATTATGACATCACGATCCATGCAATGCAGTATGCAATGCAAAATTATGACATCACAATCCATGCAATGCAGTATGCAATGCAAAATTATGACATCACAATCCGTGCAATGCAGTATGCAATGCAAAATTATGACATCATAATCCATGCAAAGCATCATTTAATGCAAAATTATGACATCACAATCCATGCAATGCAGTCTGCAATGCAAAATTATGACATCACAATCCATGCAAAGCATCATTTAATGCAAAATTATGACATCACGATCCATGCAATGCAGTATGCAATGCAAAATTATGACATCACAATCCATGCAATGCAGTATGCAATGCAAAATTATGACATCACAATCCATGCAATGCAGTATGCAATGCAACATTATGACATCATAATTCATGCAAAGCATCATTTAATGCAAAATTATGACATCACAATCCATGCAATGCAATATGCAAATTAAATTATGACATCATAATCCATGCAAAGCATATTTTAATGCAAAATTATGACATCACAATCCATGCAATGCAGTATGCAAAGCAAAATTATGACATCACAATCCATGCAAAGCATCATTTAATGCAAAATTATGACATCACGATCCATGCAATGCAGTATGCAATGCAAAATTATGACATCACAATCCATGCAATGCAGTATGCAATGCAAAATTATGACATAATAATCCATGCAAAGCATAATTTAATGCAAAATTATGACATCACAATCCATGCAATGCAGTATGCAAAGCAAAATTATGACATCACAATCCAGGCAAAGCATAATTTAATGCAACATTATGACATCACAATCCATGCAATGCAGTATGTAATGCAAAATTATGACATCACAATCCATGCAATGCAGTATGCAATGCAAAATTATGACATAATAATCCATGCAAAGCATAATTTAATGCAAAATTATGACATCACAATCCATGCAATGCAGTATGCAAAGCAAAATTATGACATCACAATCCAGGCAAAGCATAATTTAATGCAACATTATGACATCACAATCCATGCAATGCAGTATGCAATGCAAAATTATGATATCACAATCCATGCGATGCAGTATGCAATGCAAAATTGTGACATCACAATCCAAGCAATGCAGTATGCAATGCAAAATTATGACATCACAATCCATGCAATGCAGTATGCAATGCAAAATTATGACATCACAATCCATGCATTGCAGTATGCAATGCAAAATTATGACATCACAATCCAAGCAATGCAGTATGCAATGCAAAATTATGACATCATAATCCATGCAAAGCATCATTTAATGCAAAAATATGACATCACAATCCATGCAATGCAGTATGCAATGCAAAATTATGACACCACAATCCAAGCAATGCAGTATGCAATGCAAAATTATGATATCACAATCCATGCAATGCAGTATGCAATGCAAAATTATGACATCATAATCCATGCAAAGCATCATTTAATGCAAAATTATGACATCACAGTCCATGCAATGCAGTATGCAATGCAAAATTATGACATCACAATCCATGCAAAGCATCATTTAATGCAAAATTATGACATCACAATCCATGCAATGCAGTATGCAATGCAAAATTATGACATCACAATCCATGCAATGCAGTGTGCAATGCAACATTATGACATCATAATTCATGCAAAGCATCATTTAATGCAAAATTATGACATCACAATCCATGCAATGCAGTATGCAAATTAAATTATGACATCATAATCCATGCAAAGCATATTTTAATGCAAAATTATGACATCACAATCCATGCAATGCAGTATGCAAAGCAAAATTATGACATCACAATCCATGCAAAGCATCATTTAATGCAAAATTATGACATCACGATCCATGCAATGCAGTATGTAATGCAAAATTATGACATCACAATCCATGCAATGCAGTATGCAATGCAAAATTATGACATAATAATCCATGCAAAGCATAATTTAATGCAAAATTATGACATCACAATCCATGCAATGCAGTATGCAAAGCAAAATTATGACATCACAATCCAGGCAAAGCATAATTTAATGCAACATTATGACATCACAATCCATGCAATGCAGTATGCAATGCAAAAGTATGATATCACAATCCATGCGATGCAGTATGCAATGCAAAATTATGACATCACAATCCAAGCAATGCAGTATGCAATGCAAAATTATGATATCACAATCCATGCAATGCAGTATGCAATGCAAAATTATGACATCACAATCCATGCAATGCAGTATGTAATGCAAAATTATGACATCATAATCCATGCAAAGCATCATTTAATGCAAAATTATGACATCACAATCCATGCAATGCAGTATGCAATGCAAAATTATGACACCACCATCCAAGCAATGCAGTATGCAATGCAAAATTATGATATCACAATCCATGCAATGCAGTATGCAAAGCAAAATTATGACATCATAATCCATGCAAAGCATCATTTAATGCAAAATTATGACATCACAGTCCATGCAATGCAGTATGCAATGCAAAATTATGACATCACAATCCATGATATGCAGTATGCAATGCAAAATTATGACATCACAATCCATGCACAGCATCATTTAATGCAAAATTATGACATCACGATCCATGAAATGCAGTATGCAATGCAAAATTATGACATCACAATCCATGCAAAGCATCATTTAATGCAAAAATATGACATCACAATCCATGCAAAGCATCATTTAATGCAAAATTATGACATCACAATCCAAGCAATGCAACATTTAATGCAAAATATGACATCACAATCCATGCAATACAGTATGCAATGCAAAATTATGACATCACAATCCATGCAATGCAGTATGCAATGCAAAATTATGACATCATAATCCATGCAAAGCATCATTTAATGCAAAATTATGACATCACAATCCATGCAATGCAGTATGCAATGCAACATTATTACATCACAATCCATGCAATGCAGTATGCAATGCAAAATTATGACATTATAATTCATGCAAAGCATCATTTAATGCAAAATTATGACATCACAATCCACGCAATGCAGTATGCAATGCAAAATTATGACATCATAATCCATGCAAAGCATATTTTAATGCAAAATTATGACATCACAATCCATGCAATGCAGTATGCAATGCAAAATTATGACATCACAATCCATGCAATGCAGTATGCAATGCAAAATTATGACATCACAATCCATGCAAAGCATCATTTAATGCAAAATTATGACATCACAATCCATGCAATGCAGTATGCAATGCAAAATTATGACATCACAATCCATGCAATGCAGTGTGCAATGCAACATTATGACATCATAATTCATGCAAAGCATCATTTAATGCAAAATTATGACATCACAATCCATGCAATGCAGTATGCAAATTAAATTATGACATCATAATCCATGCAAAGCATATTTTAATGCAAAATTATGACATCACAATCCATGCAATGCAGTATGCAAAGCAAAATTATGACATCACAATCCATGCAAAGCATCATTTAATGCAAAATTATGACATCACGATCCATGCAATGCAGTATGTAATGCAAAATTATGACATCACAATCCATGCAATGCAGTATGCAATGCAAAATTATGACATAATAATCCATGCAAAGCATAATTTAATGCAAAATTATGACATCACAATCCATGCAATGCAGTATGCAAAGCAAAATTATGACATCACAATCCAGGCAAAGCATAATTTAATGCAACATTATGACATCACAATCCATGCAATGCAGTATGCAATGCAAAATTATGATATCACAATCCATGTGATGCAGTATGCAATGCAAAATTATGACATCACAATCCAAGCAATTCAGTATGCAATGCAAAATTATGATATCACAATCCATGCAATGCAGTATGCAATGCAAAATTATGACATCACAATCCATGCAATGCAGTATGCAATGCAAAATTATGACATCATAATCCATGCAAAGCATCATTTAATGCAAAATTATGACATCACAATCCATGCAATGCAGTATGCAATGCAAAATTAAGACACCACAATCCAAGCAATGCAGTATGCAATGCAAAATTATGATATCACAATCCATGCAAAGCATCATTTAATGCAAAATTATGACATCACAATCCATGCAATGCAGTATGCAATGCAAAATTATGACATCACAATCCATGCAATGCAGTGTGCAATGCAACATTATGACATCATAATTCATGCAAAGCATCATTTAATGCAAAATTATGACATCACAATCCATGCAATGCAGTATGCAAATTAAATTATGACATCATAATCCATGCAAAGCATATTTTAATGCAAAATTATGACATCACAATCCATGCAATGCAGTATGCAAAGCAAAATTATGACATCACAATCCATGCAAAGCATCATTTAATGCAAAATTATGACATCACGATCCATGCAATGCAGTATGTAATGCAAAATTATGACATCACAATCCATGCAATGCAGTATGCAATGCAAAATTATGACATAATAATCCATGCAAAGCATAATTTAATGCAAAATTATGACATCACAATCCATGCAATGCAGTATGCAAAGCAAAATTATGACATCACAATCCAGGCAAAGCATAATTTAATGCAACATTATGACATCATAATCCATGCAATGCAGTATGCAATGCAAAATTATGATATCACAATCCATGTGATGCAGTATGCAATGCAAAATTATGACATCACAATCCAAGCAATTCAGTATGCAATGCAAAATTATGATATCACAATCCATGCAATGCAGTATGCAATGCAAAATTATGACATCACAATCCATGCAATGCAGTATGCAATGCAAAATTATGACATCATAATCCATGCAAAGCATCATTTAATGCAACATTATGACATCACAATCCATGCAATGCAGTATGCAATGCAAAATTAAGACACCACAATCCAAGCAATGCAGTATGCAATGCAAAATTATGATATCACAATCCATGCAATGCAGTATGCAATGCAAAATTATGACATCATAATCCATGCAAAGCATCATTTAATGCAAAATTATGACATCACAGTCCATGCAATGCAGTATGCAATGCAAAATTATGACATCACAATCCATGATATGCAGTATGCAATGCAAAATTATGACATCACAATCCATGATATGCAGTATGCAATGCAAAATTATGACATCACAATCCATGCAAAGCATCATTTAATGCAAAATTATGACATCACAATCCACGCAATGCAGTATGCAAAGCAAAATTATGACATCACAATCCATGCAAAGCATCATTTAATGCAAAATTATGACATCACGATCCATGAAATGCAGTATGCAATGCAAAATTATGACATCACAATCCATGCAAAGCATCATTTAATGCAAAAATATGACATCACAATCCATGCAAAACATCATTTAATGCAAAATTATGACATCACAATCCAAGCAATGCAACATTTAATGCAAAATATGACATCACAATCCATGCAATGCAGTATGCAATGCAAAATTATGACATCACAATCCATGCAATGCAGTATGCAATGCAAAATTATGACATTACAATCCATGCAAAGCATCATTTAATGCAAAATTATGACATCACTATCCATGAAATGCAGTATGCAATGCAAAATTATGACATCACAATCCATGCAAAGCATCATTTAATGCAAAATTATGACATCACAATCCATGCAATGCAGTATGCAATGCAAAATTATGACATAATAATCCATGCAAAGCATAATTTAATGCAAAATTATGACATCACAATCCATTGAATGCAGTATGCAAAGCAAAATTATGACATCACAATCCAGGCAAAGCATAATTTAATGCAACATTATGACATCACAATCCATGCAATGCAGTATGCAATGCAAAATTATGACATCACAATCCAAGCAATGCAGTATGCAATGCAAAATTATGATATCACAATCCATGCAATGCAGTATGCAATGCAAAATTATGACATCACAATCCATGCAATGCAGTATGCAATGCAAAATTATGACATCATAATCCATGCAAAGCATCATTTAATGCAAAATTATGACATCACAATCCATGCAATGCAGTATGCAATGCAAAATTATGACACCACAATCCAAGCAATGCAGTATGCAATGCAAAATTATGATATCACAATCCATGCAATGCAGTATGCAATGCAAAATTATGACATCATAATTCATGCAAAGCATCATTTAATGCAAAATTATGACATCACAGTCCATGCAATACAGTATGCAATGCAAAATTATGACATCACAATCCATGCAATGCAGTATGCAATGCAAAATTATGACATCACAATCCATGCAAAGCATCATTTAATGCAAAATTATGACATCACAATCCATGCAATGCAGTATGCAAAGCAAAATTATGACATCACAATCCATGCAAAGCATCATTTAATGCAAAATTATGACATCACGATCCATGAAATGCAGTATGCAATGCAAAATTATGACATCACAATCCATGCAAAGCATCATTTAATGCAAAATATGACATCACAATCCATGCAAAACATCATTTAATGCAAAATTATGACATCACAATCCAAGCAATGCAACATTTAATGCAAAATATGACATCACAATCCATGCAATGCAGTATGCAATGCAAAATTATGACATCACAATCCATGCAATGCAGTATGCAATGCAAAATTATGACATCACAATCCGTGCAATGCAGTATGCAATGCAAAATTATGACATCATAATCCATGCAAAGCATCATTAATTATGACATAACAATCTATGCAATGCAGTCTGCAATGCAAAATTATGACATCACAATCCATGCAAAGCATCATTTAATGCAAAATTATGACATCACAATCCATGCAATGCAGTATGCAATGCAAAATTATGACATCACAATCCATGCAATGCAGTATGCAAATTAAATTATGACATCATAATCCATGCAAAGCATATTTTAATGCAAAATTATGACATCACAATCCATGCAATGCAGTATGCAAAGCAAAATTATGACATCACAATCCATGCAAAGCATCATTTAATGCAAAATTATGACATCACGATCCATGCAATGCAGTATGTAATGCAAAATTATGACATCACAATCCATGCAATGCAGTATGCAATGCAAAATTATGACATAATAATCCATGCAAAGCATAATTTAATGCAAAATTATGACATCACAATCCATGCAATGCAGTATGCAAAGCAAAATTATGACATCACAATCCAGGCAAAGCATAATTTAATGCAACATTATGACATCACAATCCATGCAATGCAGTATGCAATGCAAAATTATGATATCACAATCCATGCGATGCAGTATGCAATGCAAAATTATGACATCACAATCCAAGCAATGCAGTATGCAATGCAAAATTATGATATCACAATCCATGCAATGCAGTATGCAATGCAAAATTATGACATCACAATCCATGCAATGCAGTATGCAATGTAAAATTATGACATCATAATCCATGCAAAGCATCATTTAATGCAAAATTATGACATCACAGTCCATGCAATGCAGTATGCAATGCAAAATTATGACATCACAATCCATGATATGCAGTATGCAATGCAAAATTATGACATCACAATCCATGACATGCAGTATGCAATGCAAAATTATGACATCACAATCCATGCAAAGCATCATTTAATGCAAAATTATGACATCACAATCCATGCAATGCAGTATGCAAAGCAAAATTATGACATCACAATCCATGCAAAGCATCATTTAATGCAAAATTATGACATCACGATCCATGAAATGCAGTATGCAATGCAAAATTATGACATCACAATCCATGCAAAGCATCATTTAATGCAAAATTATGACATCACAATCCATGCAATGCAGTATGCAAAGCAAAATTATGACATCACAATCCATGCAAAGCATCATTTAATGCAAAAATATGACATCACAATCCATGCAAAACATCATTTAATGCAAAATTATGACATCACAATCCAAGCAATGCAACATTTAATGCAAAATATGACATCACAATCCATGCAATGCAGTATGCAATGCAAAATTATGACATCACAATCCATGCAATGCAGTATGCAATGCAAAATTATGACATTACAATCCATGCAAAGCATCATTTAATGCAAAATTATGACATCACGATCCATGAAATGCAGTATGCAATGCAAAATTATGACATCACAATCCATGCAAAGCATCATTTAATGCAAAAATATGACATCACAATCCATGCAAAGCATCATTTAATGCAAAATTATAACATCACAATCCAAGCAATGCAACATTCAATGCAAAATTATGACATCACAATCCGTGCAATGCAGTATGCAATGCAAAATTATGACATCATAATCCATGCAAAGCATCATTTAATGCAAAATTATGACATCACAATCCATGCAATGCAGTCTGCAATGCAAAATTATGACATCACAATCCATGCAAAGCATCATTTAATGCAAAATTATGACATCACAATCCATGCAATGCAGTATGCAATGCAAAATTATGACATCACAATCCATGCAATGCAGTGTGCAATGCAACATTATGACATCATAATTCATGCAAAGCATCATTTAATGCAAAATTATGACATCACAATCCATGCAATGCAGTATGCAAATTAAATTATGACATCATAATCCATGCAAAGCATATTTTAATGCAAAATTATGACATCACAATCCATGCAATGCAGTATGCAAAGCAAAATTATGACATCACAATCCATGCAAAGCATCATTTAATGCAAAATTATGACATCACGATCCATGCAATGCAGTATGTAATGCAAAATTATGACATCACAATCCATGCAATGCAGTATGCAATGCAAAATTATGACATAATAATCCATGCAAAGCATAATGTAATGCAACATTATGACATCACAATCCATGCAATGCAGTATGCAAAGCAAAATTATGACATCACAATCCAGGCAAAGCATAATTTAATGCAACATTATGACATCACAATCCATGCAATGCAGTATGCAATGCAAAATTATGACATCATAATCCATGCAAAGCATCATTTAATGCAAAATTATGACATCACAGTCCATGCAATGCAGTATGCAAAGCAAAATAATGACATCACAATCCATGCAAAGCATCATTTAATGCAAAATTATGACATCACGATCCATGAAATGCAGTATGCAATGCAAAATTATGACATCACAATCCATGCAAAGCATCATTTAATGCAAAATATGACATCACAATCCATGCAAAACATCATTTAATGCAAAATTATGACATCACAATCCAAGCAATGCAACATTTAATGCAAAATATGACATCACAATCCATGCAATGCAGTATGCAATGCAAAATTATGACATCACAATCCATGCAATGCAGTATGCAATGCAAAATTATGACATCACAATCCATGCAAAGCATCATTTAATGCAAAATTATGACATCACAATCCAAGCAATGCAACATTTAATGCAAAATATGACATCACAATCCATGCAATGCAGTATGCAATGCAAAATTAGGACATCACAATCCATGCAAAGCATCATTTAATGCAAAAATATGACATCACAATCCATGCAAAGCATCATTTAATGCAAAATTATGACATCACAATCCAAGCAATGCAACATTTAATGCAAAATATGACATCACAATCCATGCAATGCAGTATGCAATGCAAAATTATGACATCACAATCCATGCAATGCAGTGTGCAATGCAACATTATGACATCATAATTCATGCAAAGCATCATTTAATGCAAAATTATGACATCACAATCCATGCAATGCAGTATGCAAATTAAATTATGACATCATAATCCATGCAAAGCATATTTTAATGCAAAATTATGACATCACAATCCATGCAATGCAGTATGCAAAGCAAAATTATGACATCACAATCCATGCAAAGCATCATTTAATGCAAAATTATGACATCACGATCCATGCAATGCAGTTTGTAATGCAAAATTATGACATCACAATCCATGCAATGCAGTATGCAATGCAAAATTATGACATAATAATCCATGCAAAGCATAATTTAATGCAAAATTATGACATCACAATCCATGCAATGCAGTATGCAAAGCAAAATTATGACATCACAATCCATGCAAAGCATCATTTAATGCAAAATTATGACATCACGATCCATGAAATGCAGTATGCAATGCAAAATTATGACATCACAATCCATGCAAAGCATCATTTAATGCAAAAATATGACATCACAATCCATGCAAAACATAATTTAATGCAAAATTATGACATCACAATCCAAGCAATGCAACATTTAATGCAAAATATGACATCACAATCCATGCAATGCAGTATGCAATGCAAAATTATGACATCACAATCCATGCAATGCAGTATGCAATGCAAAATGATGACATCACAATCCATGCAAAGCATCATTTAATGCAAAATTATGACATCACGATCCATGAAATGCAGTATGCAATGCAAAATTATGACATCACAATCCATGCAATGCAGTATGCAATGCAAAATTATGATATCACAATCCATGCGATGCAGTATGCAATGCAAAATTATGACATCACAATCCAAGCAATGCAGTATGCAATGCAAAATTATGATATCACAATCCATGCAATGCAGTATGCAATGCAAAATTATGACATCACAATCCATGCAATGCAAAATTATGACATCATAATCCATGCAAAGCATCATTTAATGCAAAATTATGACATCACAATCCATGCAATGCAACATTTAATGCAAAATATGACATCACAATCCATGCAATGCAGTATGCAATGCAAAATAATGACATCACAATCCATGCAATGCAGTATGCAATGCAAAATTATGACATCACAATCCATGCAATGCAGTATGCAAATTAAATTATGACATCATAATCCATGCAAAGCATATTTTAATGCAAAATAATGACATCACAATCCATGCAATGCAGTATGCAAAGCAAAATTATGACATCACAATCCATGCAAAGCATAATTTAATGCAAAATTATGACATCACAATCTGTGCAATGCAGTATGCAATGCAAAATTATGACATCATAATCCATGCAAAGCATCATTTAATGCAAAATTATGACATCACAATCCATGCAATGCAGTCTGCAATGCAAAATTATGACATCACAATCCATGCAAAGCATAATTTAATGCAAAATTATGACATCACAATCCATGCAATGCAGTATGCAATGCAAAATTATGACATCACAATCCATGCAATGCAGTGTGCAATGCAAACTTATGACATCACAATCCATGCAAAGCATCATTTAATGCAAAATTATGACATCACAATCCATGCAATGCAGTATGCAATGCAAAATTATGACATCACAATCCATGCAATGCAGTGTGCAATGCAACATTATGACATCATAATCCATGCAAAGCATCATTTAATGCAAAATTATGACATCACAATCCATGCAATGCAGTATGCAAATTAAATTATGACATCATAATCCATGCAAAGCATATTTTAATGCAAAATTATGACATCACAATCCATGCAATGCAGTATGCAAAGCAAAATTATGACATCACAATCCATGCAAAGCATCATTTAATGCAAAATTATGACATCACGATCCATGCAATGCAGTATGTAATGCAAAATTATGACATCACAATCCATGCAATGCAGTATGCAATGCAAAATTATGACAATAATCCATGCAAAGCATAATTTAATGCAAAATTATGACATCACAATCCATGCAATGCAGTATGCAAAGCAAAATTATGACATCACAATCCAGGCAAAGCATAATTTAATGCAACATTATGACATCACAATCCATGCAATGCAGTATGCAATGCAAAATTATGACATCACAATCCAAGCAATGCAGTATGCAATGCAAAATTATGATATCACAATCCATGCAATGCAGTATGCAATGCAAAATTATGACATCACAATCCATGCAATGCAGTATGCAATGCAAAATTATGACATCATAATCCATGCAAAGCATCATTTAATGCAAAATTATGACATCACAATCCATGCAATGCAGTATGCAATGCAAAATTATGACACCACAATCCAAGCAATGCAGTATGCAATGCAAAATTATGATATCACAATCCATGCAATGCAGTATGCAATGCAAAATTATGACATCACAATCCATGCAAAGCATCATTTAATGCAACATATGACATCACAATCCATGCAATGCAGTATGCAAAGCAAAATTATGACATCACAATCCAGGCAAAGCATAATTTAATGCAACATTATGACATCACAATCCATGCAATGCAGTATGCAATGCAAAATTATGACATCACAATCCAAGCAATGCAGTATGCAATGCAAAATTATGATATCACAATCCATGCAATGCAGTATGCAATGCAAAATTATGACATCACAATCCATGCAATGCAGTATGCAATGCAAAATTATGACATCATAATCCATGCAAAGCATCATTTAATGCAAAATTATGACATCACAATCCATGCAATGCAGTATGCAATGCAAAATTATGACACCACAATCCAAGCAATGCAGTATGCAATGCAAAATTATGATATCACAATCCATGCAATGCAGTATGCAATGCAAAATTATGACATCACAATCCATGCAAAGCATCATTTAATGCAACATATGACATCACAATCCATGCAATGCAGTATGCAAAGCAAAATTATGACATCACAATCCATGCAAAGCATCATTTAATGCAAAAGTATGACATCACGATCCATGAAATGCAGTATGCAATGCAAAATTATGACATCACAATCCATGCAAAGCATCATTTAATGCAAAAATATGACATCACAATCCATGCAAAGCATCATTTAATGCAAAATTATAACATCACAATCCAAGCAATGCAACATTCAATGCAAAATTATGACATCACAATCCGTGCAATGCAGTATGCAATGCAAAATTATGACATCATAATCCATGCAAAGCATCATTTAATGCAAAATTATGACATCACAATCCATGCAATGCAGTATGCAATGCAAAATTATGACATCATAATCCATGCAAAGCATCATTAATTATGACATCACAATCCATGCAATGCAGTCTGCAATGCAAAATTATGACATCACAATCCATGCAAAGCATCATTTAATACAAAATTATGACATCACAATCCATGCAATGCAGTATGCAAAGCAAAATTATGACATCACAATCCATGCAAAGCATCATTTAATGCAAAATTATGACATCACGATCCATGCAATGCAGTATGTAATGCAAAATTATGACATCACAATCCATGCAATGCAGTATGCAATGCAAAATTATGACATAATAATCCATGCAAAGCATAATTTAATGCAAAATTATGACATCACAATCCATGCAATGCAGTATGCAATGCAAAATTATGATATCACAATCCATGCGATGCAGTATGCAATGCAAAATTATGACATCACAATCCAAGCAATGCAGTATGCAATGCAAAATTATGATATCACAATCCATGCAATGCAGTATGCAATGCAAAATTATGACATCACAATCCATGCAATGCAGTATGCAATGCAAAATTATGACATCATAATCCATGCAAAGCATCATTTAATGCAAAATTATGACATCACAATCCATGCAATGCAGTATGCAATGCAAAATTATGACACCACAATCCAAGCAATGCAGTATGCAATGCAAAATTATGATATCACAATCCATGCAATGCAGTATGCAATGCAAAATTATGACATCATAATCCATGCAAAGCATCATTTAATGCAAAATTATGACATCACAGTCCATGCAATGCAGTATGCAATGCAAAATTATGACATCACAATCCATGATATGCAGTATGCAATGCAAAATTATGACATCACAATCCATGATATGCAGTATGCAATGCAAAATTATGACATCACAATCCATGCAAAGCATCATTTAATGCAAAATTATGACATCACAATCCATGCAATGCAGTATGCAAAGCAAAATTATGACATCACAATCCATGCAAAGCATCATTTAATGCAAAATTATGACATCACGATCCATGAAATGCAGTATGCAATGCAAAATTATGACATCACAATCCATGCAAAGCATCATTTAATGCAAAAATATGACATCACAATCCATGCAAAACATCATTTAATGCAAAATTATGACATCACAATCCAAGCAATGCAACATTTAATGCAAAATATGACATCACAATCCATGCAATGCAGTATGCAATGCAAAATTATGACATCACAATCCATGCAATGCAGTATGCAATGCAAAATTATGACATTACAATCCATGCAAAGCATCATTTAATGCAAAATTATGACATCACGATCCATGAAATGCAGTATGCAATGCAAAATTATGACATCACAATCCATGCAAAGCATCATTTAATGCAAAAATATGACATCACAATCCATGCAAAGCATCATTTAATGCAAAATTATAACATCACAATCCAAGCAATGCAACATTCAATGCAAAATTATGACATCACAATCCGTGCAATGCAGTATGCAATGCAAAATTATGACATCATAATCCATGCAAAGCATCATTTAATGCAAAATTATGACATCACAATCCATGCAATGCAGTCTGCAATGCAAAATTATGACATCACAATCCATGCAAAGCATCATTTAATGCAAAATTATGACATCACAATCCATGCAATGCAGTATGCAATGCAAAATTATGACATCACAATCCATGCAATGCAGTGTGCAATGCAACATTATGACATCATAATTCATGCAAAGCATCATTTAATGCAAAATTATGACATCACAATCCATGCAATGCAGTATGCAAATTAAATTATGACATCATAATCCATGCAAAGCATATTTTAATGCAAAATTATGACATCACAATCCATGCAATGCAGTATGCAAAGCAAAATTATGACATCACAATCCATGCAAAGCATCATTTAATGCAAAATTATGACATCACGATCCATGCAATGCAGTATGTAATGCAAAATTATGACATCACAATCCATGCAATGCAGTATGCAATGCAAAATTATGACATAATAATCCATGCAAAGCATAATTTAATGCAAAATTATGACATCACAATTCATGCAATGCAGTATGCAAAGCAAAATTATGACATCACAATCCAGGCAAAGCATAATTTAATGCAACATTATGACATCACAATCCATGCAATGCAGTATGCAATGCAAAATTATGACATCACAATCCAAGCAATGCAGTATGCAATGCAAAATTATGATATCACAATCCATGCAATGCAGTATGCAATGCAAAATTATGACATCACAATCCATGCAATGCAGTATGCAATGCAAAATTATGACATCATAATCCATGCAAAGCATCATTTAATGCAAAATTATGACATCACAATCCATGCAATGCAGTATGCAATGCAAAATTATGACACCACAATCCAAGCAATGCAGTATGCAATGCAAAATTATGATATCACAATCCATGCAATGCAGTATGCAAAGCAAAATTATGACATCACAATCCATGCAAAGCATCATTTAATGCAAAATTATGACATCACGATCCATGAAATGCAGTATGCAATGCAAAATTATGACATCACAATCCATGCAAAGCATCATTTAATGCAAAATATGACATCACAATCCATGCAAAACATAATTTAATGCAAAATTATGACATCACAATCCAAGCAATGCAACATTTAATGCAAAATATGACATCACAATCCATGCAATGCAGTATGCAATGCAAAATTATGACATCACAATCCATGCAATGCAGTATGCAATGCAAAATTATGACATCACAATCCTTGCAAAGCATCATTTAATGCAAAATTATGACATCACGATCCATGAAATGCAGTATGCAATGCAAAATTATGACATCACAATCCATGCAAAGCATCATTTAATGCAAAAATATGACATCACAATCCATGCAAAGCATCATTTAATGCAAAATTATGACATCACAATCCAAGCAATGCAACATTTAATGCAAAATATGACATCACAATCCATGCAATGCAGTATGCAATGCAAAATTAGGACATCATAATCCATGCAAAGCATATTTTAATGCAAAATTATGACATCACAATCCATGCAATGCAGTATGCAAAGCAAAATTATGACATCACAATCCATGCAAAGCATAATTTAATGCAAAATTATGACATCACAATCCGTGCAATGCAGTATGCAATGCAAAATTATGACATCATAATCCATGCAAAGCATCATTTAATGCAAAATTATGACATCACAATCCATGCAATGCAGTCTGCAATGCAAAATTATGACATCACAATCCATGCAAAGCATAATTTAATGCAAAATTATGACATCACAATCCATGCAATGCAGTATGCAATGCAAAATTATGACATCACAATCCATGCAATGCAGTGTGCAATGCAACATTATGACATCATAATCCATGCAAAGCATCATTTAATGCAAAATTATGACATCACAATCCAAGCAATGCAACATTTAATGCAAAATATGACATCACAATCCATGCAATGCAGTATGCAAATTAAATTATGACATCATAATCCATGCAAAGCATATTTTAATGCAAAATTATGACATCACAATCCATGCAATGCAGTATGCAAAGCAAAATTATGACATCACAATCCATGCAAAGCATCATTTAATGCAAAATTATGACATCACGATCCATGCAATGCAGTATGTAATGCAAAATTATGACATCACAATCCATGCAATGCAGTATGCATTGCAAAATTATGACAATAATCCATGCAAAGCATAATTTAATGCAAAATTATGACATCACAATCCATGCAATGCAGTATGCAAAGCAAAATTATGACATCACAATCCAGGCAAAGCATAATTTAATGCAACATTATGACATCACAATCCATGCAATGCAGTATGCAATGCAAAATTATGACATCACAATCCATGCAAAGCATCATTTAATGCAAAATTATGACATCACAATCCATGCAATGCAGTATGCAATGCAAAATTATGACATCATAATCCATGCAAAGCATCATTTAATGCAAAATTATGACATCACAGTCCATGCAATACAGTATGCAATGCAAAATTATGACATCACAATCCATGATATGCAGTATGCAATGCAAAATTATGACATCACAATCCATGCAAAGCATCATTTAATGCAAAATTATGACATCACGATCCATGAAATGCAGTATGCAATGCAAAATTATGACATCACAATCCATGCAAAGCATCATTTAATGCAAAAATATGACATCACAATCCATGCAAAGCATCATTTAATGCAAAATTATGACATCACAATCCATGCAATGCAGTATGCAATGCAACATTATGACATCACAATCCATGCAATGCAGTATGCAATGCAAAATTATGACATTATAATTCATGCAAAGCATCATTTAATGCAAAATTATGACATCACAATCCACGCAATGCAGTATGCAATGTAAAATTATGACATCATAATCCATGCAAAGCATATTTTAATGCAAAATTATGACATCACAATCCATGCAATGCAGTATGCAATGCAAAATTATGACATCACAATCCATGCAAAGCATCATTTAATGCAAAATTATGACATCACAATCCATGCAATGCAGTATGCAATGCAAAATTATGACACCACAATCCAAGCAATGCAGTATGCAATGCAAAATTATGATATCACAATCCATGCAATGCAGTATGCAATGCAAAATTATGACATCATAATCCATGCAAAGCATCATTTAATGCAAAATTATGACATCACAGTCCATGCAATACAGTATGCAATGCAAAATTATGACATCACAATCCATGATATGCAGTATGCAATGCAAAATTATGACATCACAATCCATGCAAAGCATCATTTAATGCAAAATTATGACATCACAATCCATGCAATGCAGTATGCAAAGCAAAATTATGACATCACAATCCATGCAAAGCATCATTTAATGCAAAATTATGACATCACGATCCATGAAATGCAGTATGCAATGCAAAATTATGACATCACAATCCATGCAAAGCATCATTTAATGCAAAATATGACATCACAATCCATGCAAAACATCATTTAATGCAAAATTATGACATCACAATCCAAGCAATGCAACATTTAATGCAAAATATGACATCACGATCCATGCAATGCAGTATGCAATGCAAAATTATGACATCACAATCCATGCAATGCAGTATGCAATGCAAAATTATGACATCACAATCCGTGCAATGCAGTATGCAATGCAAAATTATGACATCATAATCCATGCAAAGCATCATTAATTATGACATCACAATCCATGCAATGCAGTCTGCAATGCAAAATTATGACATCACAATCCATGCAAAGCATCATTTAATACAAAATTATGACATCACAATCCATGTAATGCAGTATGCAATGCAAAATTATGACATCACAATCCATGCAATGCAGTATGCAAATTAAATTATGACATCATAATCCATGCAAAGCATATTTTAATGCAAAATTATGACATCACAATCCATGCAATGCAGTATGCAAAGCAAAATTATGACATCACAATCCATGCAAAGCATCATTTAATGCAAAATTATGACATCACGATCCATGCAATGCAGTATGTAATGCAAAATTATGACATCACAATCCATGCAATGCAGTATGCAATGCAAAATTATGACATAATAATCCATGCAAAGCATAATTTAATGCAAAATTATGACATCACAATCCATGCAATGCAGTATGCAAAGCAAAATTATGACATCACAATCCAGGCAAAGCATAATTTAATGCAACATTATGACATCACAATCCATGCAATGCAGTATGCAATGCAAAATTATGATATCACAATCCATGCGATGCAGTATGCAATGCAAAATTATGACATCACAATCCAAGCAATGCAGTATGCAATGCAAAATTATGATATCACAATCCATGCAATGCAGTATGCAATGCAAAATTATGACATCACAATCCATGCAATGCAGTATGCAATGCAAAATTATGACATCATAATCCATGCAAAGCATCATTTAATGCAAAATTATGACATCACAATCCATGCAATGCAGTATGCAATGCAAAATTATGACACCACAATCCAAGCAATGCAGTATGCAATGCAAAATTATGATATCACAATCCATGCAATGCAGTATGCAATGCAAAATTATGACATCATAATCCATGCAAAGCATCATTTAATGCAAAATTATGACATCACAGTCCATGCAATGCAGTATGCAATGCAAAATTATGACATCACAATCCATGATATGCAGTATGCAATGCAAAATTATGACATCACAATCCATGATATGCAGTATGCAATGCAAAATTATGACATCACAATCCATGCAAAGCATCATTTAATGCAAAATTATGACATCACAATCCATGCAATGCAGTATGCAAAGCAAAATTATGACATCACAATCCATGCAAAGCATCATTTAATGCAAAATTATGACATCACGATCCATGAAATGCAGTATGCAATGCAAAATTATGACATCACAATCCATGCAAAGCATCATTTAATGCAAAAATATGACATCACAATCCATGCAAAACATCATTTAATGCAAAATTATGACATCACAATCCAAGCAATGCAACATTTAATGCAAAATATGACATCACAATCCATGCAATGCAGTATGCAATGCAAAATTATGACATCACAATCCATGCAATGCAGTATGCAATGCAAAATTATGACATTACAATCCATGCAAAGCATCATTTAATGCAAAATTATGACATCACGATCCATGAAATGCAGTATGCAATGCAAAATTATGACATCACAATCCATGCAAAGCATCATTTAATGCAAAAATATGACATCACAATCCATGCAAAGCATCATTTAATGCAAAATTATAACATCACAATCCAAGCAATGCAACATTCAATGCAAAATTATGACATCACAATCCGTGCAATGCAGTATGCAATGCAAAATTATGACATCATAATCCATGCAAAGCATCATTTAATGCAAAATTATGACATCACAATCCATGCAATGCAGTCTGCAATGCAAAATTATGACATCACAATCCATGCAAAGCATCATTTAATGCAAAATTATGACATCACAATCCATGCAATGCAGTATGCAATGCAAAATTATGACATCACAATCCATGCAATGCAGTGTGCAATGCAACATTATGACATCATAATTCATGCAAAGCATCATTTAATGCAAAATTATGACATCACAATCCATGCAATGCAGTATGCAAATTAAATTATGACATCATAATCCATGCAAAGCATATTTTAATGCAAAATTATGACATCACAATCCATGCAATGCAGTATGCAAAGCAAAATTATGACATCACAATCCATGCAAAGCATCATTTAATGCAAAATTATGACATCACGATCCATGCAATGCAGTATGTAATGCAAAATTATGACATCACAATCCATGCAATGCAGTATGCAATGCAAAATTATGACATAATAATCCATGCAAAGCATAATTTAATGCAAAATTATGACATCACAATCCATGCAATGCAGTATGCAAAGCAAAATTATGACATCACAATCCAGGCAAAGCATAATTTAATGCAACATTATGACATCACAATCCATGCAATGCAGTATGCAATGCAAACTTATGACATCACAATCCAAGCAAAGCATCATTTAATGCAACATTATGACATCACAATCCATGCAAAGCATCATGTAATGCAACATTATGACATCACAATCCATGCAATGCAGAATGCAATGCAAAATTATGACATCACAATCCATGCAATGCAGTATGCAATGCAAAATTATGACTTCACAATCCATGCAAAGCATCATTTAATGCAACATTATGACATCACAATCCATGCAAAGCATCATGTAATGCAACATTATGACATCACAATCCATGCAATGCAGAATGCAATGCAAAATTATGACATCACAATCCATGCAATGCAGTATGCAATGCAAAATTATGACATCACAATCCATGCAATGCAGTATGCAATGCAAAATTATGACATCACAATCCATGCAATGCAGTATGCAATGCAAAATTATGACATCACAATCCATGATATGCAGTATGCAATGCAAAATTATGACATCACAATCCATGCAAAGCATCATTTAATGCAAAATTATGACATCACAATCCATGCAATGCAGTATGCAAAGCAAAATTATGACATCACAATCCATGCAAAGCATCATTTAATGCAAAATTATGACATCACGATCCATGAAATGCAGTATGCAATGCAAAATTATGACATCACAATCCATGCAAAGCATCATTTAATGCAAAAATATGACATCACAATCCATGCAAAACATCATTTAATGCAAAATTATGACATCACAATCCAAGCAATGCAACATTTAATGCAAAATATGACATCACAATCCATGCAATGCAGTATGCAATGCAAAATTATGACATCACAATCCATGCAATGCAGTATGCAATGCAAAATTATGACATTACAATCCATGCAAAGCATCATTTAATGCAAAATTATGACATCACGATCCATGAAATGCAGTATGCAATGCAAAATTATGACATCACAATCCATGCAAAGCATCATTTAATGCAAAAATATGACATCACAATCCATGCAAAGCATCATTTAATGCAAAATTATAACATCACAATCCAAGCAATGCAACATTCAATGCAAAATTATGACATCACAATCCGTGCAATGCAGTATGCAATGCAAAATTATGACATCATAATCCATGCAAAGCATCATTTAATGCAAAATTATGACATCACAATCCATGCAATGCAGTCTGCAATGCAAAATTATGACATCACAATCCATGCAAAGCATCATTTAATGCAAAATTATGACATCACAATCCATGCAATGCAGTATGCAATGCAAAATTATGACATCACAATCCATGCAATGCAGTGTGCAATGCAACATTATGACATCATAATTCATGCAAAGCATCATTTAATGCAAAATTATGACATCACAATCCATGCAATGCAGTATGCAAATTAAATTATGACATCATAATCCATGCAAAGCATATTTTAATGCAAAATTATGACATCACAATCCATGCAATGCAGTATGCAAAGCAAAATTATGACATCACAATCCATGCAAAGCATCATTTAATGCAAAATTATGACATCACGATCCATGCAATGCAGTATGTAATGCAAAATTATGACATCACAATCCATGCAATGCAGTATGCAATGCAAAATTATGACATAATAATCCATGCAAAGCATAATTTAATGCAAAATTATGACATCACAATCCATGCAATGCAGTATGCAAAGCAAAATTATGACATCACAATCCAGGCAAAGCATAATTTAATGCAACATTATGACATCACAATCCATGCAATGCAGTATGCAATGCAAACTTATGACATCACAATCCAAGCAATGCAGTATGCAATGCAAAATTATGATATCACAATCCATGCAATGCAGTATGCAATGCAAAATTATGACATCATAATCCATGCAAAGCATCATTTAATGCAAAATTATGACATCACAATCCATGCAATGCAGTATGCAATGCAAAATTATGACACCACAATCCAAGCAATGCAGTATGCAATGCAAAATTATGATATCACAATCCATGCAATGCAGTATGCAAAGCAAAATTATGACATCACAATCCATGCAAAGCATCATTTAATGCAAAATTATGACATCACGATCCATGAAATGCAGTATGCAATGCAAAATTATGACATCACAATCCATGCAAAGCATCATTTAATGCAAAATATGACATCACAATCCATGCAAAACATAATTTAATGCAAAATTATGACATCACAATCCAAGCAATGCAACATTTAATGCAAAATATGACATCACAATCCATGCAATGCAGTATGCAATGCAAAATTATGACATCACAATCCATGCAATGCAGTATGCAATGCAAAATTATGACATCACAATCCATGCAAAGCATCATTTAATGCAAAATTATGACATCACGATCCATGAAATGCAGTATGCAATGCAAAATTATGACATCACAATCCATGCAAAGCATCATTTAATGCAAAAATATGACATCACAATCCATGCAAAGCATCATTTAATGCAAAATTATGACATCACAATCCAAGCAATGCAACATTTAATGCAAAATATGACATCACAATCCATGCAATGCAGTATGCAATGCAAAATTAGGACATCACAATCCATGCAATGCAGTATGCAATGCAAAATTATGACATCATAATCCATGCAAAGCATCATTTAATGCAAAATTATGACATCACAATCCATGCAATGCAGTATGCAATGCAACATTATGACATCACAATCCATGCAATGCAGTATGCAATGCAAAATTATGACATTATAATTCATGCAAAGCATCATTTAATGCAAAATTATGACATCACAATCCACGCAATGCAGTATGCAAAGCAAAATTATGACATCACAATCCAGGCAAAGCATAATTTAATGCAACATTATGACATCACAATCCATGCAATGCAGTATGCAATGCAAAATTATGACATCACAATCCATGCAATGCAGTGTGCAATGCAACATTATGACATCATAATTCATGCAAAGCATCATTTAATGCAAAATTATGACATCACAATCCATGCAATGCAGTATGCAAATTAAATTATGACATCATAATCCATGCTAAGCATATTTTAATGCAAAATTATGACATCACAATCCATGCAATGCAGTATGCAAAGCAAAATTATGACATCACAATCCATGCAAAGCATCATTTAATGCAAAATTATGACATCACGATCCATGCAATGCAGTATGTAATGCAAAATTATGACATCACAATCCATGCAATGCAGTATGCAATGCAAAATTATGACATAATAATCCATGCAAAGCATAATTTAATGCAAAATTATGACATCACAATCCATGCAATGCAGTATGCAAAGCAAAATTATGACATCACAATCCAGGCAAAGCATAATTTAATGCAACAGTATGACATCACAATCCATGCAATGCAGTATGCAATGCAAAATTATGACATCACAATCCAAGCAATGCAGTATGCAATGCAAAATTATGATATCACAATCCATGCAATGCAGTATGCAATGCAAAATTATGACATCACAATCCATGCAATGCAGTATGCAATGCAAAATTATGACATCATAATCCATGCAAAGCATCATTTAATGCAAAATTATGACATCACAATCCATGCAATGCAGTATGCAATGCAAAATTATGACACCACAATCCAAGCAATGCAGTATGCAATGCAAAATTATGATATCACAATCCATGCAATTCAGTATGCAATGCAAAATTATGACATCATAATCCATGCAAAGCATCATTTAATGCAAAATGATGACATCACAGTCCATGCAATACAGTATGCAATGCAAAATTATGACATCACAATCCATGATATGCAGTATGCAATGCAAAATTATGAGATCACAATCCATGCAAAGCATCATTTAATGCAAAATTATGACATCACAATCCATGCAATGCAGTATGCAAAGCAAAATTATGACATCACAATCCATGCAAAGCATCATTTAATGCAAAATTATGACATCACGATCCATGAAATGCAGTATGCAATGCAAAATTATGACATCACAATCCATGCAAAGCATCATTTAATGCAAAAATATGACATCACAATCCATGCAAAACATAATTTAATGCAAAATTATGACATCACAATCCAAGCAATGCAACATTTAATGCAAAATATGACATCACAATCCATGCAATGCAGTATGCAATGCAAAATTATGACATCACAATCCATGCAATGCAGTATGCAATGCAAAATTATGACATCACAATCCATGCAAAGCATCATTTAATGCAAAATTATGACATCACGATCCATGAAATGCAGTATGCAATGCAAAATTATGACATCACAATCCATGCAAAGCATCATTTAATGCAAAAATATGACATCACAATCCATGCAAAGCATCATTTAATGCAAAATTATGACATCACAATCCAAGCAATGCAACATTCAATGCAAAATATGACATCACAATCCATGCAATGCAGTATGCAATGCAAAATTATGACATCACAATCCATGATATGCAGTATGCAATGCAAAATTATGACATCACAATCCATGCAAAGCATCATTTAATGCAAAATTATGACATCACAATCCATGCAATGCAGTATGCAAAGCAAAATTATGACATCACAATCCATGCAAAGCATCATTTAATGCAAAATTATGACATCACGATCCATGAAATGCAGTATGCAATGCAAAATTATGACATCACAATCCATGCAAAGCATCATTTAATGCAAAAATATGACATCACAATCCATGCAAAACATCATTTAATGCAAAATTATGACATCACAATCCAAGCAATGCAACATTTAATGCAAAATATGACATCACAATCCATGCAATGCAGTATGCAATGCAAAATTATGACATCACAATCCATGCAATGCAGTATGCAATGCAAAATTATTACATTACAATCCATGCAAAGCATCATTTAATGCAAAATTATGACATCACGATCCATGAAATGCAGTATGCAATGCAAAATTATGACATCACAATCCATGCAAAGCATCATTTAATGCAAAAATATGACATCACAATCCATGCAAAGCATCATTTAATGCACAATTATAACATCACAATCCAAGCAATGCAACATTCAATGCAAAATTATGACATCACAATCCGTGCAATGCAGTATGCAATGCAAAATTATGACATCATAATCCATGCAAAGCATCATTTAATGCAAAATTATGACATCACAATCCATGCAATGCAGTCTGCAATGCAAAATTATGACATCACAATCCATGCAAAGCATCATTTAATGCAAAATTATGACATCACAATCCATGCAATGCAGTATGCAATGCAAAATTATGACATCACAATCCATGCAATGCAGTGTGCAATGCAACATTATGACATCATAATTCATGCAAAGCATCATTTAATGCAAAATTATGACATCACAATCCATGCAATGCAGTATGCAAATTAAATTATGACATCATAATCCATGCAAAGCATATTTTAATGCAAAATTATGACATCACAATCCATGCAATGCAGTATGCAAAGCAAAATTATGACATCACAATCCATGCAAAGCATCATTTAATGCAAAATTATGACATCACGATCCATGCAATGCAGTATGTAATGCAAAATTATGACATCACAATCCATGCAATGCAGTATGCAATGCAAAATTATGACATAATAATCCATGCAAAGCATAATTTAATGCAAAATTATGACATCACAATCCATGCAATGCAGTATGCAAAGCAAAATTATGACATCACAATCCAGGCAAAGCATAATTTAATGCAACATTATGACATCACAATCCATGCAATGCAGTATGCAATGCAAAATTATGACATCACAATCCAAGCAATGCAGTATGCAATGCAAAATTATGATATCACAATCCATGCAATGCAGTATGCAATGCAAAATTATGACATCACAATCCATGCAATGCAGTATGCAATGCAAAATTATGACATCATAATCCATGCAAAGCATCATTTAATGCAAAATTATGACATCACAATCCATGCAATGCAGTATGCAATGCAAAATTATGACACCACAATCCAAGCAATGCAGTATGCAATGCAAAATTATGATATCACAATCCATGCAATGCAGTATGCAATGCAAAATTATGACATCATAATCCATGCAAAGCATCATTTAATGCAAAATTATGACATCACAGTCCATGCAATACAGTATGCAATGCAAAATTATGACATCACAATCCATGATTTGCAGTATGCAATGCAAAATTATGACATCACAATCCATGCAAAGCATCATTTAATGCAAAATTATGACATCACAATCCATGCAATGCAGTATGCAAAGCAAAATTATGACATCACAATCCATGCAAAGCATCATTTAATGCAAAAATATGACATCACAATCCATGCAAAACATCATTTAATGCAAAATTATGACATCACAATCCAAGCAATGCAACATTTAATGCAAAATTATGACATCACAATCCATGCAATGCAGTATGCAATGCAAATTTATGACATCACAATCCATGCAATGCAGTATGCAATGCAAAATTATGACATTACAATCCATGCAAAGCATCATTTAATGCAAAATTATGACATCACGATCCATGAAATGCAGTATGCAATGCAAAATTCTGACATCACAATCCATGCAAAGCATCATTTAATGCAAAAATATGACATCACAATCCATGCAAAGCATCATTTAATGCAAAATTATAACATCACAATCCAAGCAATGCAACATTCAATGCAAAATTATGACATCACAATCCGTGCAATGCAGTATGCAATGCAAAATTATGACATCATAATCCATGCAAAGCATCATTTAATGCAAAATTATGACATCACAATCCATGCAATGCAGTCTGCAATGCAAAATTATGACATCACAATCCATGCAATGCAGTGTGCAATGCAACATTATGACATCATAATCCATGCAAAGCATCATTTAATGCAAAATTATGACATCACGATCCATGAAATGCAGTATGCAATGCAAAATTATGACATCACAATCCATGCAAAGCATCATTTAATGCAAAAATATGACATCACAATCCATGCAAAGCATCATTTAATGCAAAATTATGACATCACAATCCAAGCAATGCAACATTCAATGCAAAATATGACATCACAATCCATGCAATGCAGTATGCAATGCAAAATTATGACATCACAATCCATGATATGCAGTATGCAATGCAAAATTATGACATCACAATCCATGCAAAGCATCATTTAATGCAAAATTATGACATCACAATCCATGCAATGCAGTATGCAAAGCAAAATTATGACATCACAATCCATGCAAAGCATCATTTAATGCAAAATTATGACATCACGATCCATGAAATGCAGTATGCAATGCAAAATTATGACATCACAATCCATGCAAAGCATCATTTAATGCAAAAATATGACATCACAATCCATGCAAAACATCATTTAATGCAAAATTATGACATCACAATCCAAGCAATGCAACATTTAATGCAAAATATGACATCACAATCCATGCAATGCAGTATGCAATGCAAAATTATGACATCACAATCCATGCAATGCAGTATGCAATGCAAAATTATGACATCACAATCCATGCAAAGCATCATTTAATGCAAAATTATAACATCACAATCCAAGCAATGCAACATTCAATGCAAAATTATGACATCACAATCCGTGCAATGCAGTATGCAATGCAAAATTATGACATCATAATCCATGCAAAGCATCATTTAATGCAAAATTATGACATCACAATCCATGCAATGCAGTCTGCAATGCAAAATTATGACATCACAATCCAAGCAATGCAACATTCAATGCAAAATTATGACATCACAATCCGTGCAATGCAGTATGCAATGCAAAATTATGACATCATAATCCATGCAAAGCATCATTTAATGCAAAATTATGACATCACGATCCATGAAATGCAGTATGCAATGCAAAATTATGACATCACAATCCATGCAAAGCATCATTTAATGCAAAAATATGACATCACAATCCATGCAAAGCATCATTTAATGCAAAATTATGACATCACAATCCAAGCAATGCAACATTCAATGCAAAATATGACATCACAATCCATGCAATGCAGTATGCAATGCAAAATTATGACATCACAATCCATGATATGCAGTATGCAATGCAAAATTATGACATCACAATCCATGCAAAGCATCATTTAATGCAAAATTATGACATCACAATCCATGCAATGCAGTATGCAAATTAAATTATGACATCATAATCCATGCTAAGCATATTTTAATGCAAAATTATGACATCACAATCCATGCAATGCAGTATGCAAAGCAAAATTATGACATCACAATCCATGCAAAGCATCATTTAATGCAAAATTATGACATCACGATCCATGCAATGCAGTATGTAATGCAAAATTATGACATCACAATCCATGCAATGCAGTATGCAATGCAAAATTATGACATAATAATCCATGCAAAGCATAATTTAATGCAAAATTATGACATCACAATCCATGCAATGCAGTATGCAAAGCAAAATTATGACATCACAATCCAGGCAAAGCATAATTTAATGCAACAGTATGACATCACAATCCATGCAATGCAGTATGCAATGCAAAATTATGACATCACAATCCAAGCAATGCAGTATGCAATGCAAAATTATGATATCACAATCCATGCAATGCAGTATGCAATGCAAAATTATGACATCACAATCCATGCAATGCAGTATGCAATGCAAAATTATGACATCATAATCCATGCAAAGCATCATTTAATGCAAAATTATGACATCACAATCCATGCAATGCAGTATGCAATGCAAAATTATGACACCACAATCCAAGCAATGCAGTATGCAATGCAAAATTATGATATCACAATCCATGCAATTCAGTATGCAATGCAAAATTATGACATCATAATCCATGCAAAGCATCATTTAATGCAAAATGATGACATCACAGTCCATGCAATACAGTATGCAATGCAAAATTATGACATCACAATCCATGATATGCAGTATGCAATGCAAAATTATGAGATCACAATCCATGCAAAGCATCATTTAATCCAAAATTATGACATCACAATCCATGCAATGCAGTATGCAAAGCAAAATTATGACATCACAATCCATGCAAAGCATCATTTAATGCAAAATTATGACATCACGATCCATGAAATGCAGTATGCAATGCAAAATTATGACATCACAATCCATGCAAAGCATCATTTAATGCAAAAATATGACATCACAATCCATGCAAAACATAATTTAATGCAAAATTATGACATCACAATCCAAGCAATGCAACATTTAATGCAAAATATGACATCACAATCCATGCAATGCAGTATGCAATGCAAAATTATGACATCACAATCCATGCAATGCAGTATGCAATGCAAAATTATGACATCACAATCCATGCAAAGCATCATTTAATGCAAAATTATGACATCACGATCCATGAAATGCAGTATGCAATGCAAAATTATGACATCACAATCCATGCAAAGCATCATTTAATGCAAAAATATGACATCACAATCCATGCAAAGCATCATTTAATGCAAAATTATGACATCACAATCCAAGCAATGCAACATTCAATGCAAAATATGACATCACAATCCATGCAATGCAGTATGCAATGCAAAATTATGACATCACAATCCATGATATGCAGTATGCAATGCAAAATTATGACATCACAATCCATGCAAAGCATCATTTAATGCAAAATTATGACATCACAATCCATGCAATGCAGTATGCAAAGCAAAATTATGACATCACAATCCATGCAAAGCATCATTTAATGCAAAATTATGACATCACGATCCATGAAATGCAGTATGCAATGCAAAATTATGACATCACAATCCATGCAAAGCATCATTTAATGCAAAAATATGACATCACAATCCATGCAAAACATCATTTAATGCAAAATTATGACATCACAATCCAAGCAATGCAACATTTAATGCAAAATATGACATCACAATCCATGCAATGCAGTATGCAATGCAAAATTATGACATCACAATCCATGCAATGCAGTATGCAATGCAAAATTATTACATTACAATCCATGCAAAGCATCATTTAATGCAAAATTATGACATCACGATCCATGAAATGCAGTATGCAATGCAAAATTATGACATCACAATCCATGCAAAGCATCATTTAATGCAAAAATATGACATCACAATCCATGCAAAGCATCATTTAATGCAAAATTATAACATCACAATCCAAGCAATGCAACATTCAATGCAAAATTATGACATCACAATCCGTGCAATGCAGTATGCAATGCAAAATTATGACATCATAATCCATGCAAAGCATCATTTAATGCAAAATTATGACATCACAATCCATGCAATGCAGTCTGCAATGCAAAATTATGACATCACAATCCATGCAAAGCATCATTTAATGCAAAATTATGACATCACAATCCATGCAATGCAGTATGCAATGCAAAATTATGACATCACAATCCATGCAATGCAGTGTGCAATGCAACATTATGACATCATAATTCATGCAAAGCATCATTTAATGCAAAATTATGACATCACAATCCATGCAATGCAGTATGCAAATTAAATTATGACATCATAATCCATGCAAAGCATATTTTAATGCAAAATTATGACATCACAATCCATGCAATGCAGTATGCAAAGCAAAATTATGACATCACAATCCATGCAAAGCATCATTTAATGCAAAATTATGACATCACGATCCATGCAATGCAGTATGTAATGCAAAATTATGACATCACAATCCATGCAATGCAGTATGCAATGCAAAATTATGACATAATAATCCATGCAAAGCATAATTTAATGCAAAATTATGACATCACAATCCATGCAATGCAGTATGCAAAGCAAAATTATGACATCACAATCCAGGCAAAGCATAATTTAATGCAACATTATGACATCACAATCCATGCAATGCAGTATGCAATGCAAAATTATGACATCACAATCCAAGCAATGCAGTATGCAATGCAAAATTATGATATCACAATCCATGCAATGCAGTATGCAATGCAAAATTATGACATCACAATCCATGCAATGCAGTATGCAATGCAAAATTATGACATCATAATCCATGCAAAGCATCATTTAATGCAAAATTATGACATCACAATCCATGCAATGCAGTATGCAATGCAAAATTATGACACCACAATCCAAGCAATGCAGTATGCAATGCAAAATTATGATATCACAATCCATGCAATGCAGTATGCAATGCAAAATTATGACATCATAATCCATGCAAAGCATCATTTAATGCAAAATTATGACATCACAGTCCATGCAATACAGTATGCAATGCAAAATTATGACATCACAATCCATGATATGCAGTATGCAATGCAAAATTATGACATCACAATCCATGCAAAGCATCATTTAATGCAAAATTATGACATCACAATCCATGCAATGCAGTATGCAAAGCAAAATTATGACATCACAATCCATGCAAAGCATCATTTATTGCAAAAATATGACATCACAATCCATGCAAAACATCATTTAATGCAAAATTATGACATCACAATCCAAGCAATGCAACTTTTAATGCAAAATTATGACATCACAATCCATGCAATGCAGTATGCAATGCAAATTTATGACATCACAATCCATGCAATGCAGTATGCAATGCAAAATTATGACATTACAATCCATGCAAAGCATCATTTAATGCAAAATTATGACATCACGATCCATGAAATGCAGTATGCAATGCAAAATTCTGACATCACAATCCATGCAAAGCATCATTTAATGCAAAAATATGACATCACAATCCATGCAAAGCATCATTTAATGCAAAATTATAACATCACAATCCAAGCAATGCAACATTCAATGCAAAATTATGACATCACAATCCGTGCAATGCAGTATGCAATGCAAAATTATGACATCATAATCCATGCAAAGCATCATTTAATGCAAAATTATGACATCACAATCCATGCAATGCAGTCTGCAATGCAAAATTATGACATCACAATCCATGCAAAGCATCATTTAATGCAAAATTATGACATCACAATCCATGCAATGCAGTGTGCAATGCAACATTATGACATCATAATCCATGCAAATCATCATTTAATGCAAAATTATGACATCACGATCCATGAAATGCAGTATGCAATGCAAAATTATGACATCACAATCCATGCAAAGCATCATTTAATGCAAAAATATGACATCACAATCCATGCAAAGCATCATTTAATGCAAAATTATGACATCACAATCCAAGCAATGCAACATTCAATGCAAAATATGACATCACAATCCATGCAATGCAGTATGCAATGCAAAATTATGACATCACAATCCATGATATGCAGTATGCAATGCAAAATTATGACATCACAATCCATGCAAAGCATCATTTAATGCAAAATTATGACATCACAATCCATGCAATGCAGTATGCAAAGCAAAATTATGACATCACAATCCATGCAAAGCATCATTTAATGCAAAATTATGACATCACGATCCATGAAATGCAGTATGCAATGCAAAAGTATGACATCACAATCCATGCAAAGCATCATTTAATGCAAAAATATGACATCACAATCCATGCAAAACATCATTTAATGCAAAATTATGACATCACAATCCAAGCAATGCAACATTTAATGCAAAATATGACATCACAATCCATGCAATGCAGTATGCAATGCAAAATTATGACATCACAATCCATGCAATGCAGTATGCAATGCAAAATTATGACATCACAATCCATGCAAAGCATCATTTAATGCAAAATTATAACATCACAATCCAAGCAATGCAACATTCAATGCAAAATTATGACATCACAATCCGTGCAATGCAGTATGCAATGCAAAATTATGACATCATAATCCATGCAAAGCATCATTTAATGCAAAATTATGACATCACAATCCATGCAATGCAGTCTGCAATGCAAAATTATGACATCACAATCCAAGCAATGCAACATTCAATGCAAAATTATGACATCACAATCCGTGCAATGCAGTATGCAATGCAAAATTATGACATCATAATCCATGCAAAGCATCATTTAATGCAAAATTATGACATCACGATCCATGAAATGCAGTATGCAATGCAAAATTATGACATCACAATCCATGCAAAGCATCATTTAATGCAAAAATATGACATCACAATCCATGCAAAGCATCATTTAATGCAAAATTATGACATCACAATCCAAGCAATGCAACATTCAATGCAAAATATGACATCACAATCCATGCAATGCAGTATGCAATGCAAAATTATGACATCACAATCCATGATATGCAGTATGCAATGCAAAATTATGACATCACAATCCATGCAAAGCATCATTTAATGCAAAATTATGACATCACGATCCATGAAATGCAGTATGCAATGCAAAATTATGACATCACAATCCATGCAAAGCATCATTTAATGCAAAAATATGACATCACAATCCATGCAAAACATCATTTAATGCAAAATTATGACATCACAATCCAAGCAATGCAACATTTAATGCAAAATATGACATCACAATCCATGCAATGCAGTATGCAATGCAAAATTATGACATCACAATCCATGCAATGCAGTATGCAATGCAAAATTATGACATTACAATCCATGCAAAGCATAATTTAATGCAAAATTATGACATCACGATCCATGAAATGCAGTATGCAATGCAAAATTATGACATCACAATCCATGCAAAACATCATTTAATGCAAAAATATGACATCACAATCCATGCAAAGCATCATTTAATGCAAAATTATAACATCACAATCCAAGCAATGCAACATTCAATGCAAAATTATGACATCACAATCCGTGCAATGCAGTATGCAATGCAAAATTATGACATCATAATCCATGCAAAGCATCATTTAATGCAAAATTATGACATCACAATCCATGCAATGCAGTCTGCAATGCAAAATTATGACATCACAATCCATGCAAAGCATCATTTAATGCAAAATTATGACATCACAATCCATGCAATGCAGTATGCAATGCAAAATTATGACATCACAATCCATGCAATGCAGTGTGCAATGCAACATTATGACATCATAATTCATGCAAAGCATCATTTAATGCAAAATTATGACATCACAATCCATGCAATGCAGTATGCAAATTAAATTATGACATCATAATCCATGCAAAGCATCATTTAATGCAAAATTATGACATCACAATCCATGCAATGCAGTCTGCAATGCAAAATTATGACATCACAATCCATGCAAAGCATCATTTAATGCAAAATTATGACATCACAATCCATGCAATGCAGTATGCAATGCAAAATTATGACATCACAATCCATGCAATGCAGTGTGCAATGCAACATTATGACATCATAATTCATGCAAAGCATCATTTAATGCAAAATTATGACATCACAATCCATGCAATGCAGTATGCAAATTAAATTATGACATCATAATCCATGCAAAGCATATTTTAATGCAAAATTATGACATCACAATCCATGCAATGGAGTATGCAAAGCAAAATTATGACATCACAATCCATGCAAAGCATCATTTAATGCAAAATTATGACATCACGATCCATGCAATGCAAAATTATGACATCACAATCCATGCAATGCAGTATGCAATGCAAAATTATGACATAATAATCCATGCAAAGCATAATTTAATGCAAAATTATGACATCACAATCCATGCAATGCAGTATGCAAAGCAAAATTATGACATCACAACCCAGGCAAAGCATAATTTAATGCAACATTATGACATCACAATCCATGCAATGCAGTATGCAATGCAAAATTATGACATCACAATCCAAGCAATGCAGTATGCAATGCAAAATTATGATATCACAATCCATGCAATGCAGTATGCAATGCAAAATTATGACATCACAATCCATGCAATGCAGTATGCAATGCAAAATTATGACATCATAATCCATGCAAAGCATCATTTAATGCAAAATTATGACATCACAATCCATGCAATGCAGTATGCAATGCAAAATTATGACACCACAATCCAAGCAATGCAGTATGCAATGCAAAATTATGACATTATAATTCATGCAAAGCATCATTTAATGCAAAATTATGACATCACAATCCACGCAATGCAGTATGCAATGCAAAATTATGACATCACAATCCAAGCAATGCAGTATGCAATGCAAAATTATGATATCACAATCCATGCAATGCAGTATGCAATGCAAAATTATGACATCACAATCCATGCAATGCAGTATGCAATGCAAAATTATGACATCATAATCCATGCAAAGCATCATTTAATGCAAAATTATGACATCACAATCCATGCAATGCAGTATGCAATGCAAAATTATGACATTACAATCCATGCAAAGCATAATTTAATGCAACATTATGACATCACGATCCATGAAATGCAGTATGCAATGCAAAATTATGACATCACAATCCATGCAAAACATCATTTAATGCAAAAATATGACATCACAATCCATGCAAAGCATCATTTAATGCAAAATTATAACATCACAATCCAAGCAATGCAACATTCAATGCAAAATTATGACATCACAATCCGTGCAATGCAGTATGCAATGCAAAATTATGACATCATAATCCATGCAAAGCATCATTTAATGCAAAATTATGACATCACAATCCATGCAATGCAGTCTGCAATGCAAAATTATGACATCACAATCCATGCAAAGCATCATTTAATGCAAAATTATGACATCACAATCCATGCAATGCAGTATGCAATGCAAAATTATGACATCACAATCCATGCAATGCAGTGTGCAATGCAACATTATGACATCATAATTCATGCAAAGCATCATTTAATGCAAAATTATGACATCACAATCCATGCAATGCAGTATGCAAATTAAATTATGACATCATAATCCATGCAAAGCATCATTTAATGCAAAATTATGACATCACAATCCATGCAATGCAGTCTGCAATGCAAAATTATGACATCACAATCCATGCAAAGCATCATTTAATGCAAAATTATGACATCACAATCCATGCAATGCAGTATGCAATGCAAAATTATGACATCACAATCCATGCAATGCAGTGTGCAATGCAACATTATGACATCATAATTCATGCAAAGCATCATTTAATGCAAAATTATGACATCACAATCCATGCAATGCAGTATGCAAATTAAATTATGACATCATAATCCATGCAAAGCATATTTTAATGCAAAATTATGACATCACAATCCATGCAATGGAGTATGCAAAGCAAAATTATGACATCACAATCCATGCAAAGCATCATTTAATGCAAAATTATGACATCACGATCCATGCAATGCAAAATTATGACATCACAATCCATGCAATGCAGTATGCAATGCAAAATTATGACATAATAATCCATGCAAAGCATAATTTAATGCAAAATTATGACATCACAATCCATGCAATGCAGTATGCAAAGCAAAATTATGACATCACAACCCAGGCAAAGCATAATTTAATGCAACATTATGACATCACAATCCATGCAATGCAGTATGCAATGCAAAATTATGACATCACAATCCAAGCAATGCAGTATGCAATGCAAAATTATGATATCACAATCCATGCAATGCAGTATGCAATGCAAAATTATGACATCACAATCCATGCAATGCAGTATGCAATGCAAAATTATGACATCATAATCCATGCAAAGCATCATTTAATGCAAAATTATGACATCACAATCCATGCAATGCAGTATGCAATGCAAAATTATGACACCACAATCCAAGCAATGCAGTATGCAATGCAAAATTATGACATTATAATTCATGCAAAGCATCATTTAATGCAAAATTATGACATCACAATCCACGCAATGCAGTATGCAATGCAAAATTATGACATCACAATCCAAGCAATGCAGTATGCAATGCAAAATTATGATATCACAATCCATGCAATGCAGTATGCAATGCAAAATTATGACATCACAATCCATGCAATGCAGTATGCAATGCAAAATTATGACATCATAATCCATGCAAAGCATCATTTAATGCAAAATTATGACATCACAATCCATGCAATGCAGTATGCAATGCAAAATTATGACACCACAATCCAAGCAATGCAGTATGCAATGCAAAATTATGATATCACAATCCATGCAATGCAGTATGCAATGCAAAATTATGACATCATAATCCATGAAAAGCATCATTTAATGCAAAATTATGACATCACAGTCCATGCAATACAGTATGCAATGCAAAATTATGACATCACAATCCATGATATGCAGTATGCAATGCGAAATTATGACATCACAATCCATGCAAAGCATCATTTAATGCAAAATTATGACATCACAATCCATGCAATGCAGTATGCAAAGCAAAATTATGACATCACAATCCATGCAAAGCATCATTTAATGCAAAATTATGACATCACGATCCATGAAATGCAGTATGCAATGCAAAATTATGACATCACAATCCATGCAAAGCATCATTTAATGCAAAATATGACATCACAATCCATGCAAAACATCATTTAATGCAAAATTATGACATCACAATCCAAGCAATGCAACATTTAATGCAAAATATGACATCACAATCCATGCAATGCAGTATGCAATGCAAAATTATGACTTCACAATCCATGCAATGCAGTATGCAAAGCAAAATTATGACATCACAATCCATGCAAAGCATCATTTAATGCAAAATTATGACATCACGATCCATGAAATGCAGTATGCAATGCAAAATTATGACATCACAATCCATGCAAAGCATCATTTAATGCAAAAATATGACATCACAATCCATGCAAAGCATCATTTAATGCAAAATTATGACATCACAATCCAAGCAATGCAACATTTAATGCAAAATATGACATCACAATCCATGCAATGCAGTATGCAATGCAAAATTAGGACATCACAATCCATGCAATGCAGTATGCAATGCAAAATTATGACATCACAATCCATGCAAAGCATCATTTAATGCAAAATTATAACATCACAATCCAAGCAATGCAACATTCAATGCAAAATTATGACATCACAATCCGTGCAATGCAGTATGCAATGCAAAATTATGACATCATAATCCATGCAAAGCATCATTTAATGCAAAATTATGACATCACAATCCATGCAATGCAGTCTGCAATGCAAAATTATGACATCACAATCCAAGCAATGCAACATTCAATGCAAAATTATGACATCACAATCCGTGCAATGCAGTATGCAATGCAAAATTATGACATCACGATCCATGAAATGCAGTATGCAATGCAAAATTATGACATCACAATCCATGCAAAGCATCATTTAATGCAAAATATGACATCACAATCCATGCAAAACATCATTTAATGCAAAATTATGACATCACAATCCAAGCAATGCAACATTTAATGCAAAATATGACATCACAATCCATGCAATGCAGTATGCAATGCAAAATTATGACATCACAATCCATGCAATGCAGTATGCAAAGCAAAATTATGACATCACAATCCATGCAAAGCATCATTTAATGCAAAATTATGACATCACGATCCATGAAATGCAGTATGCAATGCAAAATTATGACATCACAATCCATGCAAAGCATCATTTAATGCAAAAATATGACATCACAATCCATGCAAAGCATCATTTAATGCAAAATTATGACATCACAATCCAAGCAATGCAACATTTAATGCAAAATATGACATCACAATCCATGCAATGCAGTATGCAATGCAAAATTAGGACATCACAATCCATGCAATGCAGTATGCAATGCAAAATTATGACATCACAATCCATGCAAAGCATCATTTAATGCAAAATTATAACATCACAATCCAAGCAATGCAACATTCAATGCAAAATTATGACATCACAATCCGTGCAATGCAGTATGCAATGCAAAATTATGACATCATAATCCATGCAAAGCATCATTTAATGCAAAATTATGACATCACAATCCATGCAATGCAGTCTGCAATGCAAAATTATGACATCACAATCCAAGCAATGCAACATTCAATGCAAAATTATGACATCACAATCCGTGCAATGCAGTATGCAATGCAAAATTATGACATCATAATCCATGCAAAGCATCATTTAATGCAAAATTATGACATCACGATCCATGAAATGCAGTATGCAATGCAAAATTATGACATCACAATCCATGCAAAGCATCATTTAATGCAAAAATATGACATCACAATCCATGCAAAGCATCATTTAATGCAAAATTATGACATCACAATCCAAGCAATGCAACATTCAATGCAAAATATGACATCACAATCCATGCAATGCAGTATGCAATGCAAAATTATGACATCACAATCCATGCAATGCAGTATGCAATGCAAAATTATGACATCACAATCCATGCAAAGCATCATTTAATGCAAAATTATGACATCACAATCCATGCAATGCAGTATGCAAAGCAAAATTATGACATCACAATCCATGCAAAGCATCATTTAATGCAAAATTATGACATCACGATCCATGAAATGCAGTATGCAATGCAAAATTATGACATCACAATCCATGCAAAGCATCATTTAATGCAAAAATATGACATCACAATCCATGCAAAACATCATTTAATGCAAAATTATGACATCACAATCCAAGCAATGCAACATTTAATGCAAAATATGACATCACAATCCATGCAATGCAGTATGCAATGCAAAATTATGACATCACAATCCATGCAATGCAGTATGCAATGCAAAATTATGACATTACAATCCATGCAAAGCATCATTTAATGCAAAATTATGACATCACGATCCATGAAATGCAGTATGCAATGCAAAATTATGACATCACAATCCATGCAAAACATCATTTAATGCAAAAATATGACATCACAATCCATGCAAAGCATCATTTAATGCAAAATTATAACATCACAATCCAAGCAATGCAACATTCAATGCAAAATTATGACATCACAATCCGTGCAATGCAGTATGCAATGCAAAATTATGACATCATAATCCATGCAAAGCATCATTTAATGCAAAATTATGACATCACAATCCATGCAATGCAGTCTGCAATGCAAAATTATGACATCACAATCCATGCAAAGCATCATTTAATGCAAAATTATGACATCACAATCCATGCAATGCAGTATGCAATGCAAAATTATGACATCACAATCCATGCAATGCAGTGTGCAATGCAACATTATGACATCATAATTCATGCAAAGCATCATTTAATGCAAAATTATGACATCACAATCCATGCAATGCAGTATGCAAATTAAATTATGACATCATAATCCATGCAAAGCGTATTTTAATGCAAAATTATGACATCACAATCCATGCAATGGAGTATGCAAAGCAAAATTATGACATCACAATCCATGCAAAGCATCATTTAATGCAAAATTATGACATCACGATCCATGCAATGCAAAATTATGACATCACAATCCATGCAATGCAGTATGCAATGCAAAATTATGACATAATAATCCATGCAAAGCATAATTTAATGCAAAATTATGACATCACAATCCATGCAATGCAGTATGCAAAGCAAAATTATGACATCACAATCCAGGCAAAGCATAATTTAATGCAACATTATGACATCACAATCCATGCAATGCAGTATGCAATGCAAAATTATGACATCACAATCCAAGCAATGCAGTATGCAATGCAAAATTATGATATCACAATCCATGCAATGCAGTATGCAATGCAAAATTATGACATCACAATCCATGCAATGCAGTATGCAATGCAAAATTATGACATCATAATCCATGCAAAGCATCATTTAATGCAAAATTATGACATCACAATCCATGCAATGCAGTATGCAATGCAAAATTATGACACCACAATCCAAGCAATGCAGTATGCAATGCAAAATTATGATATCACAATCCATGCAATGCAGTATGCAATGCAAAATTATGACATCATAATCCATGCAAAGCATCATTTAATGCAAAATTATGACATCACAGTCCATGCAATACAGTATGCAATGCAAAATTATGACATCACAATCCATGATATGCAGTATGCAATGCAAAATTATGACATCACAATCCATGCAAAGCATCATTTAATGCAAAATTATGACATCACAGTCCATGCAATACAGTATGCAATGCAAAATTATGACATCACAATCCATGATATGCAGTATGCAATGCAAAATTATGACATCACAATCCATGCAAAGCATCATTTAATGCAAAATTATGACATCACGATCCATGAAATGCAGTATGCAATGCAAAATTATGACATCACAATCCATGCAAAGCATCATTTAATGCAAAATATGACATCACAATCCATGCAAAACCTCATTTAATGCAAAATTATGACATCACAATCCAAGCAATGCAACATTTAATGCAAAATATGACATCACAATCCATGCAATGCAGTATGCAATGCAAAATTATGACATCACAATCCATGCAATGCAGTATGCAATGCAAAATTATGACATCACAATCCATGCAAAGCATCATTTAATGCAAAATTATGACATCATGATCCATGAAATGCAGTATACAATGCAAAATTATGACATCACAATCCATGCAAAGCATCATTTAATGCAAAAATATGACATCACAATCCATGCAAAGCATCATTTAATGCAAAATTATGACATCACAATCCAAGCAATGCAACATTTAATGCAAAATATGACATCACAATCCATGCAATGCAGTATGCAATGCAAAATTAGGACATCACAATCCATGCAATGCAGTATGCAATGCAAAATTATGACATCATAATCCATGCAAAGCATCATTTAATGCAAAATTATGACATCACAATCCATGCAATGCAGTATGCAATGCAACATTATGACATCACAATCCATGCAATGCAGTATGCAATGCAAAATTATGACATTATAATTCATGCAAAGCATCATTTAATGCAAAATTATGACATCACAATCCACGCAATGCAGTATGCAATGCAAAATTATGACATCACAATCCAAGCAATGCAGTATGCAATGCAAAATTATGATATCACAATCCATGCAATGCAGTATGCAATGCAAAATTATGACATCACAATCCATGCAATGCAGTATGCAATGCAAAATTATGACATCATAATCCATGCAAAGCATCATTTAATGCAAAATTATGACATCACAATCCATGCAATGCAGTATGCAATGCAAAATTATGACACCACAATCCAAGCAATGCAGTATGCAATGCAAAATTATGATATCACAATCCATGCAATGCAGTATGCAATGCAAAATTATGACATCATAATCCATGAAAAGCATCATTTAATGCAAAATTATGACATCACAGTCCATGCAATACAGTATGCAATGCAAAATTATGACATCACAATCCATGATATGCAGTATGCAATGCGAAATTATGACATCACAATCCATGCAAAGCATCATTTAATGCAAAATTATGACATCACGATCCATGAAATGCAGTATGCAATGCAAAATTATGACATCACAATCCATGCAAAGCATCATTTAATGCAAAATATGACATCACAATCCATGCAAAACATCATTTAATGCAAAATTATGACATCACAATCCAAGCAATGCAACATTTAATGCAAAATATGACATCACAATCCATGCAATGCAGTATGCAATGCAAAATTATGACATCACAATCCATGCAATGCAGTATGCAAAGCAAAATTATGACATCACAATCCATGCAAAGCATCATTTAATGCAAAATTATGACATCACGATCCATGAAATGCAGTATGCAATGCAAAATTATGACATCACAATCCATGCAAAGCATCATTTAATGCAAAAATATGACATCACAATCCATGCAAAGCATCATTTAATGCAAAATTATGACATCACAATCCAAGCAATGCAACATTTAATGCAAAATATGACATCACAATCCATGCAATGCAGTATGCAATGCAAAATTAGGACATCACAATCCATGCAATGCAGTATGCAATGCAAAATTATGACATCATAATCCATGCAAAGCATCATTTAATGCAAAATTATGACATCACAATCCATGCAATGCAGTATGCAATGCAACATTATGACATCACAATCCATGCAATGCAGTATGCAATGCAAAATTATGACATTATAATTCATGCAAAGCATCATTTAATGCAAAATTATGACATCACAATCCACGCAATGCAGTATGCAATGTAAAATTATGACATCATAATCCATGCAAAGCATATTTTAATGCAAAATTATGACATCACAATCCATGCAATGCAGTATGCAATGCAAAATTATGACATCACAATCCATGCAATGCAGTATGCAATGCAAAATTATGACATCACAATCCGTGCAATGCAGTATGCAATGCAAAATTATGACATCATAATCCATGCAAAGCATCATTTAATGCAAAATTATGACATCACAATCCATGCAAAGCATCATTTAATGCAAAATTATGACATCACAATCCATGCAATGCAGTATGCAATGCAAAATTATGACATCACAATCCATGCAATGCAGTATGCAATGCAAAATTATGACATCACAGTCCATGCAATGCAGTATGCAATGCAAAATTATGACATCATAATCCATGCAAAGCATCATTTAATGCAAAATTATGACATCACAGTCCATGCAATGCAGTATGCAATGCAAAATTATGACATCACAATCCATGATATGCAGTATGCAATGCAAAATTATGACATCACAATCCATGATATGCAGTATGCAATGCAAAATTATGACATCACAATCCAAGCAAAGCATCATTTAATGCAAAATTATGACATCACAATCCATGCAATGCAGTATGCAAAGCAAAATGATGACATCACAATCCATGCAAAGCATCATTTAATGCAAAATGATGACATCACGATCCATGAAATGCAGTATGCAATGCAAAATTATGACATCACAATCCATGCAAAGCATCATTTAATGCAAAAATATGACATCACAATCCAAGCAATGCAACATTTAATGCAAAATATGACATCACAATCCATGCAATGCAGTATGCAATGCAAAATTATGACATCACAATCCATGCAATGCAGTATGCAATGCAAAATTATGACATCACAATCCATGCAAAGCATCATTTAATGCAAAATTATGACATCACGATCCATGAAATGCAGTATGCAATGCAAAATTATGACATCACAATCCATGCAAAGCATCATTTAATGCAAAAATATGACATCACAATCCATGCAAAGCATCATTTAATGCAAAATTATGACATCACAATCCAAGCAATGCAACATTCAATGCAAAATATGACATCACAATCCATGCAATGCAGTATGCAATGCAAAATTATGACATCACAATCCATGCAATGCAGTATGCAATGCAAAATTATGACATTATAATTCATGCAAAGCATCATTTAATGCAAAATTATGACATCACAATCCACGCAATGCAGTATGCAATGCAAAATTATGACATCATAATCAATGCAAAGCATCATTTAATGCAAAATTATGACATCACAATCCATGCAATGCAGTATGCAATGCAACATTATGACATCACAATCCATGCAATGCAGTATGCAATGCAAAATTATGACATTATAATTCATGCAAAGCATCATTTAATGCAAAATTATGACATCACAATCCATGATATGCAGTATGCAATGCAAAATTATGACATCATAATCCATGCAAAGCATATTTTAATGCAAAATTATGACATCACAATCCATGCAATGCAGTATGCAATGCAAAATTATGACATCACAATCCATGCAATGCAGTATGCAATGCAAAATTATGACATCACAATCCGTGCAATGCAGTATGCAATGCAAAATTATGACATCATAATCCATGCAAAGCATCATTTAATGCAAAATTATGACATCACAATCCATGCAAAGCATCATTTAATGCAAAATTATGACATCACAATCCATGCAATGCAGTATGCAATGCAAAATTATGACATCACAATCCATGCAATGCAGTATGCAATGCAAAATTATGACATCACAGTCCATGCACTGCAGTATGCAATGCAAAATTATGACATCATAATCCATGCAAAGCATCATTTAATGCAAAATTATGACATCACAATCCATGCAATGCAGTATGCAATGCAAAATTATGACACCACAATCCAAGCAATGCAGAATGCAATGCAAAATTATGATATCACAATCCATGCAATGCAGTATGCAATGCAAAATTATGACATCATAATCCATGCAAAGCATCATTTAATGCAAAATTATGACATCACAGTCCATGCAATGCAGTATGCAATGCAAAATTATGACATCACAATCCATGATATGCAGTATGCAATGCAAAATTATGACATCACAATCCATGATATGCAGTATGCAATGCAAAATTATGACATCACAATCCAAGCAAAGCATCATTTAATGCAAAATTATGACATCACAATCCATGCAATGCAGTATGCAAAGCAAAATGATGACATCACAATCCATGCAAAGCATCATTTAATGCAAAATGATGACATCACGATCCATGAAATGCAGTATGCAATGCAAAATTATGACATCACAATCCATGCAAAGCATCATTTAATGCAAAAATATGACATCACAATCCATGCAAAACATAATTTAATGCAAAATTATGACATCACAATCCAAGCAATGCAACATTTAATGCAAAATATGACATCACAATCCATGCAATGCAGTATGCAATGCAAAATTATGACATCACAATCCATGCAATGCAGTATGCAATGCAAAATTATGACATCACAATCCATGCAAAGCATCATTTAATGCAAAATTATGACATCACGATCCATGAAATGCAGTATGCAATGCAAAATTATGACATCACAATCCATGCAAAGCATCATTTAATGCAAAAATATGACATCACAATCCATGCAAAGCATCATTTAATGCAAAATTATGACATCACAATCCAAGCAATGCAACATTCAATGCAAAATATGACATCACAATCCATGCAATGCAGTATGCAATGCAAAATTATGACATCACAATCCATGCAATGCAGTATGCAATGCAAAATTATGACATCATAATCCATGCAAAGCATCATTTAATGCAAAATTATGACATCACAATCCATGCAATGCAGTATGCAATGCAACATTATGACATCACAATCCATGCAATGCAGTATGCAATGCAAAATTATGACATTATAATTCATGCAAAGCATCATTTAATGCAAAATTATGACATCACAATCCACGCAATGCAGTATGCAATGCAAAATTATGACATCATAATCAATGCAAAGCATCATTTAATGCAAAATTATGACATCACAATCCATGCAATGCAGTATGCAATGCAACATTATGACATCACAATCCATGCAATGCAGTATGCAATGCAAAATTATGACATTATAATTCATGCAAAGCATCATTTAATGCAAAATTATGACATCACAATCCATGATATGCAGTATGCAATGCAAAATTATGACATCACAATCCATGCAAAGCATCATTTAATGCAAAATTATGACATCACAATCCATGCAATGCAGTATGCAAAGCAAAATTATGACATCACAATCCATGCAAAGCATCATTTAATGCAAAATTATGACATCACGATCCATGAAATGCAGTTTGCAATGCAAAATTATGACATCACAATCCATGCAAAGCATCATTTAATGCAAAAATATGACATCACAATCCATGCAAAACATCATTTAATGCAAAATTATGACATCACAATCCAAGCAATGCAACATTTAATGCAAAATATGACATCACAATCCATGCAATGCAGTATGCAATGCAAAATTATGACATCACAATCCATGCAATGCAGTATGCAATGCAAAATTATGACATTACAATCCATGCAAAGCATCATTTAATGCAAAATTATGACATCACGATCCATGAAATGCAGTATGCAATGCAAAATTCTGACATCACAATCCATGCAAAGCATCATTTAATGCTAAAATATGACATCACAATCCATGCAAAGCATCATTTAATGCAAAATTATAACATCACAATCCAAGCAATGCAACATTCAATGCAAAATTATGACATCACAATCCGTGCAATGCAGTATGCAATGCAAAATTATGACATCATAATCCATGCAAAGCATCATTTAATGCAAAATTATGACATCACAATCCATGCAATGCAGTCTGCAATGCAAAATTATGACATCACAATTCATGCAAAGCATCATTTAATGCAAAATTATGACATCACAATCCATGCAATGCAGTATGCAATGCAAAATTATGACATCACAATCCATGCAATGCAGTGTGCAATGCAACATTATGACATCATAATTCATGCAAAGCATCATTTAATGCAAAATTATGACATCACAATCCATGCAATGCAGTATGCAAATTAAATTATGACATCATAATCCATGCAAAGCATATTTTAATGCAAAATTATGACATCACAATCCATGATATGCAGTATGCAATGCAAAATTATGACATCACAATCCATGCAAAGCATCATTTAATGCAAAATTATGACATCACAATCCATGCAATGCAGTATGCAAAGCAAAATTATGACATCACAATCCATGCAAAGCATCATTTAATGCAAAATTATGACATCACGATCCATGAAATGCAGTATGCAATGCAAAATTATGACATCACAATCCATGCAAAGCATCATTTAATGCAAAATATGACATCACAATCCATGCAAAACATCATTTAATGCAAAATTATGACATCACAATCCAAGCAATGCAACATTTAATGCAAAATATGACATCACAATCCATGCAATGCAGTATGCAATGCAAAATTATGACATCACAATCCATGCAATGCAGTATGCAAAGCAAAATTATGACATCACAATCCATGCAAAGCATCATTTAATGCAAAATTATGACATCACGATCCATGAAATGCAGTATGCAATGCAAAATTATGACATCACAATCCATGCAAAGCATCATTTAATGCAAAAATATGACATCACAATCCATGCAAAACATCATTTAATGCAAAATTATGACATCACAATCCAAGCAATGCAACATTTAATGCAAAATTATGACATCACAATCCATGCAATGCAGTATGCAATGCAAAATTATGACATCACAATCCATGCAATGCAGTATGCAATGCAAAATTATGACATTACAATCCATGCAAAGCATCATTTAATGCAAAATTATGACATCACGATCCATGAAATGCAGTATGCAATGCAAAATTCTGACATCACAATCCATGCAAAGCATCATTTAATGCAAAAATTTGACATCACAATCCATGCAAAGCATCATTTAATGCAAAATTATAACATCACAATCCAAGCAATGCAACATTCAATGCAAAATTATGACATCACAATCCGTGCAATGCAGTATGCAATGCAAAATTATGACATCATAATCCATGCAAAGCATCATTTAATGCAAAATTATGACATCACAATCCATGCAATGCAGTCTGCAATGCAAAATTATGACATCACAATCCATGCAAAGCATCATTTAATGCAAAATTATGACATCACAATCCATGCAATGCAGTATGCAATGCAAAATTATGACACCACAATCCATGCAATGCAGTGTGCAATGCAACATTATGACATCATAATTCATGCAAAGCATCATTTAATGCAAAATTATGACATCACAATCCATGCAATGCAGTATGCAAATTAAATTATGACATCATAATCCATGCAAAGCATATTTTAATGCAAAATTATGACATCACAATCCATGCAATGCAGTATGCAAAGCAAAATTATGACATAACAATCCATGCAAAGCATCATTTAATGCAAAATTATGACATCACGATCCATGCAATGCAGTATGTAATGCAAAATTATGACATCACAATCCATGCAATGCAGTATGCAATGCAAAATTATGACATAATAATCCATGCAAAGCATAATTTAATGCAAAATTATGACATCACAATCCATGCAATGCAGTATGCAAAGCAAAATTATGACATCACAATCCAGGCAAAGCATAATTTAATGCAACATTATGACATCACAATCCATGCAATGCAGTATGCAATGCAAAATTATGACATCACAATCCAAGCAATGCAGTATGCAATGCAAAATTATGATATCACAATCCATGCAATGCAGTATGCAATACAAAATTATGACATCACAATCCATGCAATGCAGTATGCAATGCAAAATTATGACATCATAATCCATGCAAAGCATCATTTAATGCAAAATTATGACATCACAATCCATGCAATGCAGTATGCAATGCAAAATTATGACACCACAATCCAAGCAATGCAGTATGCAATGCAAAATTATGATATCACAATCCATGCAATTCAGTATGCAATGCAAAATTATGACATCATAATCCATGCAAAGCATCATTTAATGCAAAATGATGACATCACAGTCCATGCAATACAGTATGCAATGCAAAATTATGACATCACAATCCATGATATGCAGTATGCAATGCAAAATTATGACATCACAATCCATGCAAAGCATCATTTAATGCAAAATTATGACATCACAATCCATGCAAAGCATCATTTAATGCAAAATTATAACATCACAATCCAAGCAATGCAACATTCAATGCAAAATTATGACATCACAATCCGTGCAATGCAGTATGCAATGCAAAATTATGACATCATAATCCATGCAAAGCATCATTTAATGCAAAATTATGACATCACAATCCATGCAATGCAGTCTGCAATGCAAAATTATGACATCACAATCCATGCAAAGCATCATTTAATGCAAAATTATGACATCACAATCCATGCAATGCAGTATGCAATGCAAAATTATGACATCACAATCCATGCAATGCAGTGTGCAATGCAACATTATGACATCATAATTCATGCAAAGCATCATTTAATGCAAAATTATGACATCACAATCCATGCAATGCAGTATGCAAATTAAATTATGACATCATAATCCATGCAAAGCATATTTTAATGCAAAATTATGACATCACAATCCATGCAATGCAGTATGCAAAGCAAAATTATGACATAACAATCCATGCAAAGCATCATTTAATGCAAAATTATGACATCACGATCCATGCAATGCAGTATGTAATGCAAAATTATGACATCACAATCCATGCAATGCAGTATGCAATGCAAAATTATGACATAATAATCCATGCAAAGCATAATTTAATGCAAAATTATGACATCACAATCCATGCAATGCAGTATGCAAAGCAAAATTATGACATCACAATCCAGGCAAAGCATAATTTAATGCAACATTATGACATCACAATCCATGCAATGCAGTATGCAATGCAAAATTATGACATCACAATCCAAGCAATGCAGTATGCAATGCAAAATTATGATATCACAATCCATGCAATGCAGTATGCAATACAAAATTATGACATCACAATCCATGCAATGCAGTATGCAATGCAAAATTATGACATCATAATCCATGCAAAGCATCATTTAATGCAAAATTATGACATCACAATCCATGCAATGCAGTATGCAATGCAAAATTATGACACCACAATCCAAGCAATGCAGTATGCAATGCAAAATTATGATATCACAATCCATGCAATTCAGTATGCAATGCAAAATTATGACATCATAATCCATGCAAAGCATCATTTAATGCAAAATGATGACATCACAGTCCATGCAATACAGTATGCAATGCAAAATTATGACATCACAATCCATGATATGCAGTATGCAATGCAAAATTATGACATCACAATCCATGCAAAGCATCATTTAATGCAAAATTATGACATCACAATCCATGCAATGCAGTATGCAAAGCAAAATTATGACATCACAATCCATGCAAAGCATCATTTAATGCAAAATTATGACATCACGATCCATGAAATGCAGTATGCAATGCAAAATTATGACATCACAATCTATGCAAAGCATCATTTAATGCAAAAATATGACATCACAATCCATGCAAAACATAATTTAATGCAAAATTATGACATCACAATCCAAGCAATGCAACATTTAATGCAAAATATGACATCACAATCCATGCAATGCAGTATGCAATGCAAAATTATGACATCACAATCCATGCAATGCAGTATGCAATGCAAAATTATGACATCACAATCCATGCAAAGCATCATTTAATGCAAAATTATGACATCACGATCCATGAAATGCAGTATGCAATGCAAAATTATGACATCACAATCCATACAAAGCATCATTTAATGCAAAAATATGACATCACAATCCATGCAAAACATCATTTAATGCAAAATTATGACATCACAATCCAAGCAATGCAGTATGCAATGCAAAATTATGACATCACAATCCATGCAAAGCATCATTTAATGCAAAATTATGACATCACGATCCATGAAATGCAGTATGCAATGCAAAATTATGACATCACAATCCATGCAAAGCATCATTTAATGCAAAAATATGACATCACAATCCATGCAAAACATCATTTAATGCAAAATTATGACATCACAATCCATGCAATGCAGTATGCAATGCAAAATTATGACATCACAATCCATGCAATGCAGTATGCAATGCAAAATTATGACATTACAATCCATGCAAAGCATCATTTAATGCAAAATTATGACATCACGATCCATGAAATGCAGTATGCAATGCAAAATTCTGACATCACAATCCATGCAAAGCATCATTTAATGCAAAAATATGACATCACAATCCATGCAAAGCATCATTTAATGCAAAATTATAACATCACAATCCAAGCAATGCAACATTCAATGCAAAATTATGACATCACAATCCGTGCAATGCAGTATGCAATGCAAAATTATGACATCATAATCCATGCAAAGCATCATTTAATGCAAAATTATGACATCACAATCCATGCAATGCAGTCTGCAATGCAAAATTATGACATCACAATCCATGCAAAGCATCATTTAATGCAAAATTATGACATCACAATCCATGCAATGCAGTATGCAATGCAAAATTATGACATCACAATCCATGCAATGCAGTGTGCAATGCAACATTATGACATCATAATTCATGCAAAGCATCATTTAATGCAAAATTATGACATCACAATCCATGCAATGCAGTATGCAAATTAAATTATGACATCATAATCCATGCAAAGCATATTTTAATGCAAAATTATGACATCACAATCCATGCAATGCAGTATGCAAAGCAAAATTATGACATCACAATCCATGCAAAGCATCATTTAATGCAAAATTATGACATCACGATCCATGCAATGCAGTATGTAATGCAAAATTATGACATCACAATCCATGCAATGCAGTATGCAATGCAAAATGATGACATAATAATCCATGCAAAGCATAATTTAATGCAAAATTATGACATCACAATCCATGCAATGCAGTATGCAAAGCAAAATTATGACATCACAATCCAGGCAAAGCATAATTTAATGCAACATTATGACATCACAATCCATGCAATGCAGTATGCAATGCAAAATTATGACATCACAATCCAAGCAATGCAGTATGCAATGCAAAATTATGATATCACAATCCATGCAATGCAGTATGCAATACAAAATTATGACATCACAATCCATGCAATGCAGTATGCAATGCAAAATTATGACATCATAATCCATGCAAAGCATCATTTAATGCAAAATTATGACATCACAATCCATGCAATGCAGTATGCAATGCAAAATTATGACACCACAATCCAAGCAATGCAGTATGCAATGCAAAATTATGATATCACAATCCATGCAATTCAGTATGCAATGCAAAATTATGACATCATAATCCATGCAAAGCATCATTTAATGCAAAATGATGACATCACAGTCCATGCAATACAGTATGCAATGCAAAATTATGACATCACAATCCATGATATGCAGTATGCAATGCAAAATTATGACATCACAATCCATGCAAAGCATCATTTAATGCAAAATTATGACATCACAATCCATGCAATGCAGTATGCAAAGCAAAATTATGACATCACAATCCATGCAAAGCATCATTTAATGCAAAATTATGACATCACGATCCATGAAATGCAGTATGCAATGCAAAATTATGACATCACAATCCATGCAAAGCATCATTTAATGCAAAAATATGACATCACAATCCATGCAAAACATAATTTAATGCAAAATTATGACATCACAATCCAAGCAATGCAACATTTAATGCAAAATATGACATCACAATCCATGCAATGCAGTATGCAATGCAAAATTATGACATCACAATCCATGCAATGCAGTATGCAATGCAAAATTATGACATCACAATCCATGCAAAGCATCATTTAATGCAAAATTATGACATCACGATCCATGAAATGCAGTATGCAATGCAAAATTATGACATCACAATCCATGCAAAGCATCATTTAATGCAAAAATATGACATCACAATCCATGCAAAGCATCATTTAATGCAAAATTATGACATCACAATCCAAGCAATGCAACATTCAATGCAAAATATGACATCACAATCCATGCAATGCAGTATGCAATGCAAAATTATGACATCACAATCCATGATATGCAGTATGCAATGCAAAATTATGACATCACAATCCATGCAAAGCATCATTTAATGCAAAATTATGACATCACAATCCATGCAATGCAGTATGCAAAGCAAAATTATGACATCACAATCCATGCAAAGCATCATTTAATGCAAAATTATGACATCACGATCCATGAAATGCAGTATGCAATGCAAAATTATGACATCACAATCCATGCAAAGCATCATTTAATGCAAAAATATGACATCACAATCCATGCAAAACATCATTTAATGCAAAATTATGACATCACAATCCAAGCAATGCAACATTTAATGCAAAATATGACATCACAATCCATGCAATGCAGTATGCAATGCAAAATTATGACATCACAATCCATGCAATGCAGTATGCAATGCAAAATTATGACATTACAATCCATGCAAAGCATCATTTAATGCAAAATTATGACATCACGATCCATGAAATGCAGTATGCAATGCAAAATTATGACATCACAATCCATGCAAAGCATCATTTAATGCAAAAATATGACATCACAATCCATGCAAAGCATCATTTAATGCAAAATTATGACATCACAATCCAAGCAATGCAACATTCAATGCAAAATATGACATCACAATCCATGCAATGCAGTATGCAATGCAAAATTATGACATCACAATCCATGATATGCAGTATGCAATGCAAAATTATGACATCACAATCCATGCAAAGCATCATTTAATGCAAAATTATGACATCACAATCCATGCAATGCAGTATGCAAAGCAAAATTATGACATCACAATCCATGCAAAGCATCATTTAATGCAAAATTATGACATCACGATCCATGAAATGCAGTATGCAATGCAAAATTATGACATCACAATCCATGCAAAGCATCATTTAATGCAAAAATATGACATCACAATCCATGCAAAACATCATTTAATGCAAAATTATGACATCACAATCCAAGCAATGCAACATTTAATGCAAAATATGACATCACAATCCATGCAATGCAGTATGCAATGCAAAATTATGACATCACAATCCATGCAATGCAGTATGCAATGCAAAATTATGACATTACAATCCATGCAAAGCATCATTTAATGCAAAATTATGACATCACGATCCATGAAATGCAGTATGCAATGCAAAATTATGACATCACAATCCATGCAAAACATCATTTAATGCAAAAATATGACATCACAATCCATGCAAAGCATCATTTAATGCAAAATTATAACATCACAATCCAAGCAATGCAACATTCAATGCAAAATTATGACATCACAATCCGTGCAATGCAGTATGCAATGCAAAATTATGACATCATAATCCATGCAAAGCATCATTTAATGCAAAATTATGACATCACAATCCATGCAATGCAGTCTGCAATGCAAAATTATGACATCACAATCCATGCAAAGCATCATTTAATGCAAAATTATGACATCACAATCCATGCAATGCAGTATGCAATGCAAAATTATGACATCACAATCCATGCAATGCAGTGTGCAATGCAACATTATGACATCATAATTCATGCAAAGCATCATTTAATGCAAAATTATGACATCACAATCCATGCAATGCAGTATGCAAATTAAATTATGACATCATAATCCATGCAAAGCATATTTTAATGCAAAATTATGACATCACAATCCATGCAATGGAGTATGCAAAGCAAAATTATGACATCACAATCCATGCAAAGCATCATTTAATGCAAAATTATGACATCACGATCCATGCAATGCAGTATGTAATGCAAAATTATGACATCACAATCCATGCAATGCAGTATGCAATGCAAAATTATGACATAATAATCCATGCAAAGCATAATTTAATGCAAAATTATGACATCACAATCCATGCAATGCAGTATGCAAAGCAAAATTATGACATCACAATCCAGGCAAAGCATAATTTAATGCAACATTATGACATCACAATCCATGCAATGCAGTATGCAATGCAAAATTATGACATCACAATCCAAGCAATGCAGTATGCAATGCAAAATTATGATATCACAATCCATGCAATGCAGTATGCAATGCAAAATTATGACATCACAATCCATGCAATGCAGTATGCAATGCAAAATTATGACATCATAATCCATGCAAAGCATCATTTAATGCAAAATTATGACATCACAATCCATGCAATGCAGTATGCAATGCAAAATTATGACACCACAATCCAAGCAATGCAGTATGCAATGCAAAATTATGATATCACAATCCATGCAATGCAGTATGCAATGCAAAATTATGACATCATAATCCATGCAAAGCATCATTTAATGCAAAATTATGACATCACAGTCCATGCAATACAGTATGCAATGCAAAATTATGACATCACAATCCATGATATGCAGTATGCAATGCAAAATTATGACATCACAATCCATGCAAAGCATCATTTAATGCAAAATTATGACATCACAATCCATGCAATGCAGTATGCAAAGCAAAATTATGACATCACAATCCATGCAAAGCATCATTTAATGCAAAATTATGACATCACGGTCCATGAAATGCAGTATGCAATGCAAAATTATGACATCACAATCCATGCAAAGCATCATTTAATGCAAAATATGACATCACAATCCATGCAAAACATCATTTAATGCTAAATTATGACATCACAATCCAAGCAATGCAACATTTAATGCAAAATATGACATCACAATCCATGCAATGCAGTATGCAATGCAAAATTATGACATCACAATCCATGCAATGCAGTATGCAAAGCAAAATTATGACATCACAATCCATGCAAAGCATCATTTAATGCAAAATTATGACATCACGATCCATGAAATGCAGTATGCAATGCAAAATTATGACATCACAATCCATGCAAAGCATCATTTAATGCAAAAATATGACATCACAATCCATGCAAAGCATCATTTAATGCAAAATTATGACATCACAATCCAAGCAATGCAACATTTAATGCAAAATATGACATCACAATCCATGCAATGCAGTATGCAATGCAAAATTAGGACATCACAATCCATGCAATGCAGTATGCAATGCAAAATTATGACATCATAATCCATGCAAAGCATCATTTAATGCAAAATTATGACATCACAATCCATGCAATGCAGTATGCAATGCAACATTATGACATCACAATCCATGCAATGCAGTATGCAATGCAAAATTATGACATTATAATTCATGCAAAGCATCATTTAATGCAAAATTATGACATCACAATCCACGCAATGCAGTATGCAATGTAAAATTATGACATCATAATCCATGCAAAGCATATTTTAATGCAAAATTATGACATCACAATCCATGCAATGCAGTATGCAATGCAAAATTATGACATCACAATCCATGCAATGCAGTATGCAATGCAAAATTATGACATCACAATCCGTGCAATGCAGTATGCAATGCAAAATTATGACATCATAATCCATGCAAAGCATCATTTAATGCAAAATTATGACATCACAATCCATGCAAAGCATCATTTAATGCAAAATTATGACATCACAATCCATGCAATGCAGTATGCAATGCAAAATTATGACATCACAATCCATGCAATGCAGTATGCAATGCAAAATTATGACATCACAGTCCATGCAATGCAGTATGCAATGCAAAATTATGACATCATAATCCATGCAAAGCATCATTTAATGCAAAATTATGACATCACAATCCATGCAATGCAGTATGCAATGCAAAATTATGACACCACAATCCAAGCAATGCAGAATGCAATGCAAAATTATGATATCACAATCCATGCAATGCAGTATGCAATGCAAAATTATGACATCATAATCCATGCAAAGCATCATTTAATGCAAAATTATGACATCACAGTCCATGCAATGCAGTATGCAATGCAAAATTATGACATCACAATCCATGATATGCAGTATGCAATGCAAAATTATGACATCACAATCCATGATATGCAGTATGCAATGCAAAATTATGACATCACAATCCATGCAAAGCATCATTTAATGCAAAATTATGACATCACAATCCATGCAATGCAGTATGCAAAGCAAAATGATGACATCACAATCCATGCAAAGCATCATTTAATGCAAAATTATGACATCACGATCCATGAAATGCAGTATGCAATGCAAAATTATGACATCACAATCCATGCAAAGCATCATTTAATGCAAAAATATGACATCACAATCCATGCAAAACATAATTTAATGCAAAATTATGACATCACAATCCAAGCAATGCAACATTTAATGCAAAATATGACATCACAATCCATGCAATGCAGTATGCAATGCAAAATTATGACATCACAATCCATGCAATGCAGTATGCAATGCAAAATTATGACATCACAATCCATGCAAAGCATCATTTAATGCAAAATTATGACATCACGATCCATGAAATGCAGTATGCAATGCAAAATTATGACATCACAATCCATGCAAAGCATCATTTAATGCAAAAATATGACATCACAATCCATGCAAAGCATCATTTAATGCAAAATTATGACATCACAATCCAAGCAATGCAACATTCAATGCAAAATATGACATCACAATCCATGCAATGCAGTATGCAATGCAAAATTATGACATCACAATCCATGCAATGCAGTATGCAATGCAAAATTATGACATCATAATCCATGCAAAGCATCATTTAATGCAAAATTATGACATCACAATCCATGCAATGCAGTATGCAATGCAACATTATGACATCACAATCCATGCAATGCAGTATGCAATGCAAAATTATGACATTATAATTCATGCAAAGCATCATTTAATGCAAAATTATGACATCACAATCCACGCAATGCAGTATGCAATGCAAAATTATGACGTCATAATCCATGCAAAGCATATTTTAATGCAAAATTATGACATCACAATCCATGCAATGCAGTATGCAATGCAAAATTATGACATCACAATCCATGCAATGCACTATGCAATGCAAAATTATGACATCATAATCCATGCAAAGCATCATTTAATGCAAAATTATGACATCACAATCCATGCAATGCAGTATGCAATGCAAAATTATGACATCACAATCCATGCAATGCAGTATGCAATGCAAAATTATGACATCATAATCCATGCAAAGCATAATTTAATGCAAAATTATGACATCACAATCGATGCAATGCAGTATGCAAAGCAAAATTATGACATCACAATCCAGGCAAAGCATAATTTAATGCAACATTATGACATCACAATCCATGCAATGCAGTATGCAATGCAAAATTATGACATCACAATCCAAGCAATGCAGTATGCAATGCAAAATTATGATATCACAATCCATGCAATGCAGTATGCAATACAAAATTATGACATCACAATCCATGCAATGCAGTATGCAATGCAAAATTATGACATCATAATCCATGCAAAGCATCATTTAATGCAAAATTATGACATCACAATCCATGCAATGCAGTATGCAATGCAAAATTATGACACCACAATCCAAGCAATGCAGTATGCAATGCAAAATTATGATATCACAATCCATGCAATTCAGTATGCAATGCAAAATTATGACATCATAATCCATGCAAAGCATCATTTAATGCAAAATGATGACATCACAGTCCATGCAATACAGTATGCAATGCAAAATTATGACATCACAATCCATGATATGCAGTATGCAATGCAAAATTATGACATCACAATCCATGCAAAGCATAATTTAATGCAAAATTATGACATCACAATCCATGCAATGCAGTATGCAAAGCAAAATTATGACATCACAATCCATGCAAAGCATCATTTAATGCAAAATTATGACATCACGATCCATGAAATGCAGTATGCAATGCAAAATTATGACATCACAATCCATGCAAAGCATCATTTAATGCAAAAATATGACATCACAATCCATGCAAAACATAATTTAATGCAAAATTATGACATCACAATCCAAGCAATGCAACATTTAATGCAAAATATGACATCACAATCCATGCAATGCAGTATGCAATGCAAAATTATGACATCACAATCCATGCAATGCAGTATGCAATGCAAAATTATGACATCACAATCCATGCAAAGCATCATTTAATGCAAAATTATGACATCACGATCCATGAAATGCAGTATGCAATGCAAAATTATGACATCACAATCCATGCAAAGCATCATTTAATGCAAAAATATGACATCACAATCCATGCAAAACATCATTTAATGCAAAATTATGACATCACAATCATAGCAATGCAGTATGCAATGCAAAATTATGACATCACAATCCATGCAAAGCATCATTTAATGCAAAATTATGACATCACGATCCATGAAATGCAGTATGCAATGCAAAATTATGACATCACAATCCATGCAAAGCATCATTTAATGCAAAAATATGACATCACAATCCATGCAAAACATCATTTAATGCAAAATTATGACATCACAATCCAAGCAATGCAACATTTAATGCAAAATTATGACATCACAATCCATGCAATGCAGTATGCAATGCAAAATTATGACATCACAATCCATGCAATGCAGTATGCAATGCAAAATTATGACATTACAATCCATGCAAAGCATCATTTAATGCAAAATTATGACATCACGATCCATGAAATGCAGTATGCAATGCAAAATTCTGACATCACAATCCATGCAAAGCATCATTTAATGCAAAAATATGACATCACAATCCATGCAAAGCATCATTTAATGCAAAATTATAACATCACAATCCAAGCAATGCAACATTCAATGCAAAATTATGACATCACAATCCGTGCAATGCAGTATGCAATGCAAAATTATGACATCATAATCCATGCAAAGCATCATTTAATGCAAAATTATGACATCACAATCCATGCAATGCAGTCTGCAATGCAAAATTATGACATCACAATCCATGCAAAGCATCATTTAATGCAAAATTATGACATCACAATCCATGCAATGCAGTATGCAATGCAAAATTATGACATCACAATCCATGCAATGCAGTGTGCAATGCAACATTATGACATCATAATTCATGCAAAGCATCATTTAATGCAAAATTATGACATCACAATCCATGCAATGCAGTATGCAAATTAAATTATGACATCATAATCCATGCAAAGCATATTTTAATGCAAAATTATGACATCACAATCCATGCAATGCAGTATGCAAAGCAAAATTATGACATCACAATCCATGCAAAGCATCATTTAATGCAAAATTATGACATCACGATCCATGCAGTGCAGTATGTAATGCAAAATTATGACATCACAATCCATGCAATGCAGTATGCAATGCAAAATGATGACATAATAATCCATGCAAAGCATAATTTAATGCAAAATTATGACATCACAATCCATGCAATGCAGTATGCAAAGCAAAATTATGACATCACAATCCAGGCAAAGCATAATTTAATGCAACATTATGACATCACAATCCATGCAATGCAGTATGCAATGCAAAATTATGACATCACAATCCAAGCAATGCAGTATGCAATGCAAAATTATGATATCACAATCCATGCAATGCAGTATGCAATACAAAATTATGACATCACAATCCATGCAATGCAGTATGCAATGCAAAATTATGACATCATAATCCATGCAAAGCATCATTTAATGCAAAATTATGACATCACAATCCATGCAATGCAGTATGCAATGCAAAATTATGACACCACAATCCAAGCAATGCAGTATGCAAAGCAAAATTATGACATCACAATCCATGCAAAGCATCATTTAATGCAAAATTATGACATCACGATCCATGAAATGCAGTATGCAATGCAAAATTATGACATCACAATCCATGCAAAGCATCATTTAATGCAAAAATATGACATCACAATCCATGCAAAACATAATTTAATGCAAAATTATGACATCACAATCCAAGCAATGCAACATTTAATGCAAAATATGACATCACAATCCATGCAATGCAGTATGCAATGCAAAATTATGACATCACAATCCATGCAATGCAGTATGCAATGCAAAATTATGACATCACAATCCATGCAAAGCATCATTTAATGCAAAATTATGACATCACGATCCATGAAATGCAGTATGCAATGCAAAATTATGACATCACAATCCATGCAAAGCATCATTTAATGCAAAAATATGACATCACAATCCATGCAAAGCATCATTTAATGCAAAATTATGACATCACAATCCAAGCAATGCAACATTCAATGCAAAATATGACATCACAATCCATGCAATGCAGTATGCAATGCAAAATTATGACATCACAATCCATGATATGCAGTATGCAATGCAAAATTATGACATCACAATCCATGCAAAGCATCATTTAATGCAAAATTATGACATCACAATCCATGCAATGCAGTATGCAAAGCAAAATTATGACATCACAATCCATGCAAAGCATCATTTAATGCAAAATTATGACATCACGATCCATGAAATGCAGTATGCAATGCAAAATTATGACATCACAATCCATGCAAAGCATCATTTAATGCAAAAATATGACATCACAATCCATGCAAAACATCATTTAATGCAAAATTATGACATCACAATCCAAGCAATGCAACATTTAATGCAAAATATGACATCACAATCCATGCAATGCAGTATGCAATGCAAAATTATGACATCACAATCCATGCAATGCAGTATGCAATGCAAAATTATGACATTACAATCCATGCAAAGCATCATTTAATGCAAAATTATGACATCACGATCCATGAAATGCAGTATGCAATGCAAAATTATGACATCACAATCCATGCAAAGCATCATTTAATGCAAAAATATGACATCACAATCCATGCAAAGCATCATTTAATGCAAAATTATGACATCACAATCCAAGCAATGCAACATTCAATGCAAAATATGACATCACAATCCATGCAATGCAGTATGCAATGCAAAATTATGACATCACAATCCATGATATGCAGTATGCAATGCAAAATTATGACATCACAATCCATGCAAAGCATCATTTAATGCAAAATTATGACATCACAATCCATGCAATGCAGTATGCAAAGCAAAATTATGACATCACAATCCATGCAAAGCATCATTTAATGCAAAATTATGACATCACGATCCATGAAATGCAGTATGCAATGCAAAATTATGACATCACAATCCATGCAAAGCATCATTTAATGCAAAAATATGACATCACAATCCATGCAAAACATCATTTAATGCAAAATTATGACATCACAATCCAAGCAATGCAACATTTAATGCAAAATATGACATCACAATCCATGCAATGCAGTATGCAATGCAAAATTATGACATCACAATCCATGCAATGCAGTATGCAATGCAAAATTATGACATTACAATCCATGCAAAGCATCATTTAATGCAAAATTATGACATCACGATCCATGAAATGCAGTATGCAATGCAAAATTATGACATCACAATCCATGCAAAACATCATTTAATGCAAAAATATGACATCACAATCCATGCAAAGCATCATTTAATGCAAAATTATAACATCACAATCCAAGCAATGCAACATTCAATGCAAAATTATGACATCACAATCCGTGCAATGCAGTATGCAATGCAAAATTATGACATCATAATCCATGCAAAGCATCATTTAATGCAAAATTATGACATCACAATCCATGCAATGCAGTCTGCAATGCAAAATTATGACATCACAATCCATGCAAAGCATCATTTAATGCAAAATTATGACATCACAATCCATGCAATGCAGTATGCAATGCAAAATTATGACATCACAATCCATGCAATGCAGTGTGCAATGCAACATTATGACATCATAATTCATGCAAAGCATCATTTAATGCAAAATTATGACATCACAATCCATGCAATGCAGTATGCAAATTAAATTATGACATCATAATCCATGCAAAGCATATTTTAATGCAAAATTATGACATCACAATCCATGCAATGGAGTATGCAAAGCAAAATTATGACATCACAATCCATGCAAAGCATCATTTAATGCAAAATTATGACATCACGATCCATGCAATGCAGTATGTAATGCAAAATTATGACATCACAATCCATGCAATGCAGTATGCAATGCAAAATTATGACATAATAATCCATGCAAAGCATAATTTAATGCAAAATTATGACATCACAATCCATGCAATGCAGTATGCAAAGCAAAATTATGACATCACAATCCAGGCAAAGCATAATTTAATGCAACATTATGACATCACAATCCATGCAATGCAGTATGCAATGCAAAATTATGACATCACAATCCAAGCAATGCAGTATGCAATGCAAAATTATGATATCACAATCCATGCAATGCAGTATGCAATGCAAAATTATGACATCACAATCCATGCAATGCAGTATGCAATGCAAAATTATGACATCATAATCCATGCAAAGCATCATTTAATGCAAAATTATGACATCACAATCCATGCAATGCAGTATGCAATGCAAAATTATGACACCACAATCCAAGCAATGCAGTATGCAATGCAAAATTATGATATCACAATCCATGCAATGCAGTATGCAATGCAAAATTATGACATCATAATCCATGCAAAGCATCATTTAATGCAAAATTATGACATCACAGTCCATGCAATACAGTATGCAATGCAAAATTATGACATCACAATCCATGATATGCAGTATGCAATGCAAAATTATGACATCACAATCCATGCAAAGCATCATTTAATGCAAAATTATGACATCACAATCCATGCAATGCAGTATGCAAAGCAAAATTATGACATCACAATCCATGCAAAGCATCATTTAATGCAAAATTATGACATCACGATCCATGAAATGCAGTATGCAATGCAAAATTATGACATCACAATCCATGCAAAGCATCATTTAATGCAAAATATGACATCACAATCCATGCAAAACATCATTTAATGCTAAATTATGACATCACAATCCAAGCAATGCAACATTTAATGCAAAATATGACATCACAATCCATGCAATGCAGTATGCAATGCAAAATTATGACATCACAATCCATGCAATGCAGTATGCAAAGCAAAATTATGACATCACAATCCATGCAAAGCATCATTTAATGCAAAATTATGACATCACGATCCATGAAATGCAGTATGCAATGCAAAATTATGACATCACAATCCATGCAAAGCATCATTTAATGCAAAAATATGACATCACAATCCATGCAAAGCATCATTTAATGCAAAATTATGACATCACAATCCAAGCAATGCAACATTTAATGCAAAATATGACATCACAATCCATGCAATGCAGTATGCAATGCAAAATTAGGACATCACAATCCATGCAATGCAGTATGCAATGCAAAATTATGACATCATAATCCATGCAAAGCATCATTTAATGCAAAATTATGACATCACAATCCATGCAAAGCATCATTTAATGCAAAATTATGACATCACAATCCATGCAATGCAGTATGCAATGCAAAAGTATGACATCACAATCCATGCAATGCAGTATGCAATGCAAAATTATGACATCACAGTCCATGCAATGCAGTATGCAATGCAAAATTATGACATCATAATCCATGCAAAGCATCATTTAATGCAAAATTATGACATCAAAATCCATGCAATGCAGTATGCAATGCAAAATTATGACACCACAATCCAAGCAATGCAGAATGCAATGCAAAATTATGATATCACAATACATGCAATGCAGTATGCAATGCAAAATTATGACATCATAATCCATGCAAAGCATCATTTAATGCAAAATTATGACATCACGATCCATGAAATGCAGTATGCAATGCAACATTATGACATCACAATCCATGCAATGCAGTATGCAATGCAAAATTATGACATCATAATCCATGCAAAGCATCATTTAATGCAAAATTATGACATCACAATCCATGCAATGCAGTATGCAATGCAAAATTATGACATCACAATCCATGATATGCAGTATGCAATGCAAAATTATGACATCACAATCCATGATATGCAGTATGCAATGCAAAATTATGACATCACAATCCATGCAAAGCATCATTTAATGCAAAATTATGACATCACAATCCATGCAATGCAGTATGCAAAGCAAAATGATGACATCACAATCCATGCAAAGCATCATTTAATGCAAAATTATGACATCACGATCCATGAAATGCAGTATGCAATGCAACATTATGACATCACAATCCATGCAATGCAGTATGCAATGCAAAATTATGACATCATAATCCATGCAAAGCATCATTTAATGCAAAATTATGACATCACAATCCATGCAATGCAGTATGCAATGCAACATTATGACATCACAATCCATGCAATGCAGTATGCAATGCAAAATTATGACATTATAATTCATGCAAAGCATCATTTAATGCAAAATTATGACATCACAATCCACGCAATGCAGTATGCAATGCAAAATTATGACGTCATAATCCATGCAAAGCATATTTTAATGCAAAATTATGACATCACAATCCATGCAATGCAGTATGCAATGCAAAATTATGACATCACAATCCATGCAATGCAGTATGCAATGCAAAATTATGACATCATAATCCATGCAAAGCATAATTTAATGCAAAATTATGACATCACAATCGATGCAATGCAGTATGCAAAGCAAAATTATGACATCACAATCCATGCAAAGCATCATTTAATGCAAAATTATGACATCACGATCCATGCAATGCAGTATGCAATGCAAAATTATGACATCACAATCCATGCAATGCAGTATGCAATGCAAAATTATGATATCACAATCCATGCAATGCAGTATGCAATGCAAAATTATGACATCACAATCCAAGCAATGCAGTATGCAATGCAAAATTATGATATCACAATCCATGCAATGCAGTATGCACTGCAAAATTATGACATCACAATCCATGCAATGCAGTATGCAATGCAAAATTATGACATCATAATCCATGCAAAGCATCATTTAATGCAAAATTATGACATCACAATCCATGCAATGCAGTATACAAAGCAAAATTATGACATCACAATCCATGCAAAGCATCATTTAATGCAAAATTATGACATCACGATCCATGCAATGCAGTATGCAGTGCAAAATTATGACATCACAATCCATGCACTGCAGTATGCAATGCAAAATTATGATATCACAATCCATGCAATGCAGTATGCAATGCAAAATTATGACATCACAATCCAAGCAATGCAGTATGCAATGCAAAATTATGACATCACAATCCATGCAATGCAATATGCAATGCAAAATTATGACATCAAAATCCATGCAAAGCATCATTTAATGCAAAATTATGACATCACAGTCCATGCAATGCAGTATGCAATGCAAAATTATGACATCATAATCCATGATATGCAGTATGCAATGCAAAATTATGACATCACAATCTATGATATGCAGTATGCAATGCAAAATTATGACATCACAATCCATGCAATGCAGTATGCAATGCAAAATTATGATATCACAATCCATGCAATGCAGTATGCAATGCAAAATTATGACATCACAATCCAAGCAATGCAGTATGCAATGCAAAATTATGACATCACAATCCATGCAATGCAATATGCAATGCAAAATTATGACATCATAATCCATGCAGAGCATCATTTAATGCAAAATTATGACATCACAATCCATGCAATGCAGTATGCAATGCAAAATTATGACATCACAATCCATGCAATGCAGTATGCAATGCAAAATTATGACATCATAATCCATGCAAAGCATCATTTACTGCAAAATTATGACATCACGATCCATGCAATGCAGTATGCAATGCAAAATTATGACACCACAATCCATGCAAAGCATCATTTAATACAAAATTATGACATCACAATCCATGCAATGCAGTATGCAATGCAAAATGATGACATCACAATCCAAGCAATGCAACATTTAATGCACAATTATGACATCACAATCCATGCAATGCAGTATGCAATGCACAATTATGACATCACAATCCATGCAAAGCATCATTTAATGCAAAAATATGACATCACAATCCATGCAATGCAGTATGCAATGCAAAATTATGACATTACAATCAATGCAATGCAGTAAGCAATGCAAAATTATGACATCACAATCCATGCAATGCAGTATGCAATGCAAAATTATGACATCACAATCCATGCAATGCAGTATGCAATGCAAAATTATGACATCATAATCCATGCAAAGCATAATTTAATGCAAAATTATGACATCACAATCCATGCAATGCAGTATGCAATGCAAAATTATGACATCACAATCCATGTAATGCAGTATGCAATGCAAAATTATGACATCACAATCCATGCAAAGCATCATTTAATGCAAAATTATGACATCACGGTCCATGCAATGCAGTATGCAATGCAAAATTATGACATCTCAATCCATGCAATGCAGTATGCAATGCAAAATTATGACATCATAATCCATGCAAAGCATCATTTAATGCAAAATTATGACATCACAATCCATGCAATGCAGTATGCAATGCAAAATTATGACATCGAAATCCATGCAATGCAGTATGCAATGCAAAAATATGACATCATAATCCATGCAAAGCATCATTTAATGCAAAATTATGACATCACAATCCATGCAATGCAGTATGCAATGCAAAATTATGACATCAAAATCCATGCAAAGCGTCATTTAATGCAAAATTATGACATCACAGTCCATGCAATGCAGTATGCAATGCAAAATTATGACATCATAATCCATGATATGCAGTATGCAATGCAAAATTATGACATCACAATCCATGCAAAGCATCATTTAATGCAAAAGTATGACATCACGATCCATGCAATGCAGTATGCAAAACAAAATGATGACATCACAATCCATGCAAAGCATAATTTAATGCAAAAATATGACATCACAATCCATGCAAAGCATCATTTAATGCAAAATTATATCATCACAATCCAAGCAATGCAACATTTAATGCAAAATATGACTTCACAATTTATGCAATGCAGTATGCAATGCAAAATTATGACATCACAATCCATGCAATGCAGTATGCAATGCAAAATTATGACATCATAATCCATGCAAAGCATCATTTAATGCAAAATTATGACATCACAATCCATGCAATGCAGTATGCAATGCAAAATTATGACATCACAATCCATGCAATGCAGTATGCAATGCAAAATTATGACATCATAATCCATGCAAAGCATCATTTAATGCAAAATTATGACATCACGATCCATGCAATGCAGTATGCAATGCAAAATTATGACACCACAATCCATGCAAAGCATCATTTAATACAAAATTATGACATTACAATCCATGCAATGCAGTATGCAATGCAAAATGATGACATCACAAACCAAGCAATGCAACATTTAATGCACAATTATGACATCACAATTCATGCAATGCAGTATGCAATGCAAAATTATGACATCACAATCCATGCAAACCATCATTTAATGCAAAATTATGACATCACAATCCATGCAATGCAGTATGCAATGCAAAATTATGACATTACAATCCATGCAATGCAGTAAGCAATGCAAAATTATGACATCACAATCCATGCAATGCAGTATGCAATGCAAAATTATGACATCACAATCCAAGCAATGCAGTATGCAATGCAAAATTATGACATCACAATCCATGCAATGCAGTATGCAATACAAAATAATGACATCACAATCCATGCAATGCAGTATGTAATGCAAAATTATGACATCATAATCCATGCAAAGCATCATTTAATGCAAAATTATGACATCACAATCCATGCAATGCAGTATGCAATGCAAAATTATGACATCACAATCCATGTAATGCAGTATGCAATGCAAAATTATGACATCACAATCCATGCAATGCAGTATGCAATGCAAAATTATGACATCATAATCCATGCAAAGCATAATTTAATGCAACATTATGACATCACAATCCATGCAATGCAGAATGCAAAGCAAAATTCTGACATCACAATCCATGCAAAGAATCATTTAATGCAAAATTATGACATCACGATCCATGCAATGCAGTATGCAATGCAAAATTATGACATCACAATCCATGCAATGCAGTATGCAATGCAAAATTATGATATCACAATCCATGCAATGCAGTATGCAATGCAAAATTATGACATCACAATCCAAGCAATGCAGTATGCAATGCAAAATTATGACATCACAATCCATGCAATGCAGTTTGCAATACAAAATTATGACATCACAATCCATGCAATGCAGTATGCAATGCAAAATTATGACATCATAATCCATGCAAAGCATCATTTAATGCAAAATTATGACATCACAATCCATGCAATGCAGTATGCAAAGCAAAATTATGACATCACAATCCATGCAAAGCATCATTTAATGCAAAATTATGTCATCACAATCCAAGCAATGCAGTATGCAATGCAAAATTATGATATCACAATCCATGCAATGCAGTATGCAATGCAAAATTATGACATCACAATCCAAGCAATGCAGTATGCAATGCAAAATTATGATATCACAATCCATGCAATGCAGTATGCAATGCAAAATTATGACATCATAATCCATGCAAAGCATCATTTAATGCAAAATTATGACATCACAGTCCATGCAATGCAGTATGCAATGCAAAATTATGACATCACAATCCATGATATGCAGTATGCAATGCAAAATTATGACATCACAATCTATTATATGCAGTATGCAATGCAAAATTATGACATCATAATCCATGCAATGCAGTATGCAAAGCAAAATTATGACATCACAATCCATGCAAAGCATCATTTAATGCAAAATTATGACATCATGATCCATGCAATGCAGTATACAATACAAAATGATGACATCACAATCCATGCAAAGCATAATTTAATGCAAAAATATGACATCACAATCCATGCAAAGCATCATTTAATGCAAAATTATGACATCACAATCCAAGCAATGCAACATTTAATGCAAAATATGACATCACAATCCATGCAATGCAGTATGCAATGCAAAATTATGACATCACAATCCATGCAATGCAGTATGCAATGCAAAATTATGACATCATAATCCATGCAAAGCATCATTTAATGCAAAATTATGACATCACAATCCATGCAATGCAGTATGCAATGCAAAATGATGACATCACAATCCAAGCAATGCAACATTTAATGCAAAATTATGACATCACAATCCATGCAATGCAGTATGCAATGCAAAATTATGACATCACAATCCATGCAAAGCATCATTTAATGCAAAATTATGACATCACAATCCATGCACTGCAGTATGCAATGCAAAATTATGACATTACAATCCATGCAATGCAGTAAGCAATGCAAAATTATGACATCACAATCCATGCAATGCAGTATGCAATGCAAAATTATGACATCATTATCCATGCAAAGCATCATTTAATGCAAAATTATGACATCACAATCCATGCAATGCAGTATGCAATGCAAAATTATGACATCACAATCCATGCAATGCAGTATGCAATGCAAAATTATGACATCATAATCCATGCAAAGCATCATTTAATGCAAAATTATGACATCACAATCCATGCAATGCAGTATGCAATGCAAAATTATGACATCACAATCCATGCAATGCAGTATGCAAAGCAAAATTATGACATCACAATCCATGCAAAGCATAATTTAATGCAACATTATGACATCACAATCCATGCAATACAGTATGCAATGCAAAATTATGATATCACAATCCATGCAATGCAGTATGCCATGCAAAATTATGACATCACAATCCAAGCAATGCAGTATGCAATGCAAAATTATGATATCACAATCCATGCAATGCAGTATGCAATGCATAATTATGACATCACAATCCATGCAATGCAGTATGCAATGCAAAATTATGACATCATAATCCATGCAAAGCATCATTTAATGCATAATTATGACATAACAATCCATGCAATGCAGTATGCAATGCAAAATTATGACATCATAATTCATACAAAGCATCATTTAATGCAAAATTATGACATCACAATCGATGCAATGCAGTATGCAATGCAAAATTATGACATCATAATCCATGCAAAGCATCATTTAATGCAAAATTATGACATCACAATCCATGCAATGCAGTATGCAATGCAAAATTATGACATCACAATCCATGCAATGCAGTATGCAAAGCAAAATTATGACATCACAATCCATGCAAAGCATAATTTAATGCAACATTATGACATCACAATCCATGCAATACAGTATGCAATGCAAAATTATGATATCACAATCCATGCAATGCAGTATGCCATGCAAAATTATGACATCACAATCCAAGCAATGCAGTATGCAATGCAAAATTATGATATCACAATCCATGCAATGCAGTATGCAATGCATAATTATGACATCACAATCCATGCAATGCAGTATGCAATGCAAAATTATGACATCATAATCCATGCAAAGCATCATTTAATGCATAATTATGACATAACAATCCATGCAATGCAGTATGCAATGCAAAATTATGACATCATAATTCATACAAAGCATCATTTAATGCAAAATTATGACATCACAATCGATGCAATGCAGTATGCAATGCAAAATTATGACATCATAATCCATGCAAAGCATCATTTAATGCAAAATTATGACATCACAATCCATGCAATGCAGTATGCAAAGCAAAATTATGACATCACAATCCATGCAAAGCATAATTTAATGCAAAAATATGACATCACAATCCATGCAAAACATCATTTAATGCATAATTATGACATCACAATCCAAGCAATGCAACATTTAATGCAAAATATGACATCACAATCCATGCAATGCAGTATGCAATGCAAAATTATGACATCACAATCCATGCAATGCAGTATGCAATGCAAAATTATGACATCACAATCCATGCAAAGCATAATTTAATGCAACATTATGACATCACAATCCATGCAATGCAGTATGCAATGCAAAATTATGACATCACAATCCATGCAATGCAGTATGCAATGCAAAATTATGATATCACAATCCATGCAATGCAGTATGCAATGCAAAATTATGATATCACAATCCATGCAATGCAGTATGCAATGCAAAATTATGATATCACAATCCATGCAATGCAGTATGCAATGCATAATTATGACATCACAATCCATGCAATGCAGTATGCAATGCAAAATTATGACATCATAATCCATGCAAAGCATCATTTAATGCAAAATTATGACATCACAATCCATGCAATGCATAATTATGACATAACAATCCATGCAATGCAGTATGCAATGCAAAATTATGACATCATAATTCATACAAAGCATCATTTAATGCAAAATTATGACATCACAATCGATGCAATGCAGTATGCAATGCAAAATTATGACATCATAATCCATGCAAAGCATCATTTAATGCAAAATTATGACATCACAATCCATGCAATGCAGTATGCAAAGCAAAATTATGACATCACAATCCATGCAAAGCATAATTTAATGCAAAAATATGACATCACAATCCATGCAAAACATCATTTAATGCAAAATTATGACATCACAATCCAAGCAATGCAACATTTAATGCAAAATATGACATCACAATCCATGCAATGCAGTATGCAATGCAAAATTATGACATCACAATCCATGCAATGCAGTATGCAATGCAAAATTATGATATCACAATCCATGCAATGCAGTATGCAATGCAAAATTATGATATCACAATCCATGCAATGCAGTATGCAATGCAAAATTATGATATCACAATCCATGCAATGCAGTATGCAATGCAAAATTATGATATCACAATCCATGCAATGCAGTATGCAATGCAAAATTATGACATCACAATCCATGCAATGCAGTATGCAATGCAAAATTATGACATCATAATCCATGCAAAGCATCATTTAATGCAAAATTATGACATCACAATCCATGTAATGCAGTATGCAATGCAAAATTATGACATCATAATCCATGCAAAGCATCATTTAATGCAAAATTATGACATCACAATCCATGTAATGCAGTATGCAATGCAAAATTATGACATCACAATCCATGCAATGCAGTATGCAATGCAAAATTATGACATCATAATCCATGCAAAGCATCATTTAATGCAAAATCATGACATCACAATCCATGCAATGCAGTATGCAATGCAAAATTATGACATCATAATCCATGCAAAGCATCATTTAATGCAAAATTATGACATCACAATCCATGTAATGCAGTAGGCAATGCAAAATTATGACATCACGATCCATGCAATGCAGTATGCAATGCAAAATTATGACATCACAATCCATGCAAAGCATCATTTAATGCAAAATTATGACATCACGATCCATGCAATGCAGTATGCAGTGCAAAATTATGACATCACTATCCGTGCAATGCAGTATGCAATGCAAAATTATGACATCATAATCCATGCAAAGCATCATTTAATGCAAAATTATGACATCACAATCCATGCAATGCAGTATGCAATGCAAAATTATGACATCACAATCCATGCAAAGCATCATTTAATGCAAAATTATGACATCACAATCCATGCAATGCAGTATGCAAAGCAAAATTATGACATCACAATCCATGCAAAGCATCATTTAATGCAAAATTATGACATCACGATCCATGCAATGCAGTATGCAATGCAAAATTATGACATCACAATCCATGCAATGCAGTATGCAATGCAAAATTATGATATCACAATCCATGCAATGCAGTATGCAATGCAAAATTATGACATCACAATCCAAGCAATGCAGTATGCAATGCAAAATTATGATATCACAATCCATGCAACGCAGTATGCAATGCAAAATTATGACATCACAATCCAAGCAATGCAGTATGCAATGCAAAATTATGACATCATAATCTATGCAAAGCATTATTTAATGCAAAATTATGACATCACAATCCATGCAATGCAGTATGCAATGCAAAATTATGACATCAAAATCCAAGCAATACAGTATGCAATGCAAAATTATGATATCACAATCCATGCAATGCAGTATGCAATGCAAAATTATGACATCACAATCCATGATATGCAGTATGCAATGCAAAATTATGACATCACAATCTATGATATGCAGTATGCAATGCAAAATTATGACATCATAATCCATGCAATGCAGTATGCAAAGCAAAATTATGACATCACAATCCATGCAAAGCATCATTTAATGCAAAATTATGACATCACGATCCATGCAATGCAGTATGCAATACAAAATGATGACATCACAATCCATGCAAAGCATAATTTAATGCAACAATATGACATCACAATCCATGCAAAGCATCATTTATTGCAAAATTATGACATCACAATCCAAGCAATGCAACATTTAATGCAAAATATGACATCACAATCCATGCAATGCAGTATGCAATGCAAAATTATGACATCACAATCCATGCAATGCAGTATGCAATGCAAAATTATGACATCATAATCCATGCAAAGCATCATTTAATGCAAAATTATGACATCACAATCCATGCAATGCAGTATGCAATGCAAAATTATGACATCACAATCCATGCAATGCAGTATGCAATGCAAAATTATGACATCATAATCCATGCAAAGCATCATTTAATGCAAAATTATGACATCACGATCCATGCAATGCAGTATGCAATGCAAAATTATGACACCACAATCCATGCAAAGCATCATTTAATACAAAATTATGACATCACAATCCATGCAATGCAGTATGCAATGCAAAATGATGACATCACAATCCAAGCAATGCAACATGTAATGCAAAATTATGACATCACAATCCATGCAATGCAGTATGCAAATCAAAATTATGACATCACAATCTATGCAATGCAGTATGCAATGCAAAATTATGACATCATAATCCATGCAAAGCATCATTTAATGCAAAATTATGACATCACAATCCATGCAATGCAGTATGCAATGCAAAATTATGACATCATAATCCATGCAAAGCATCATTTAATGCAAAATTATGACATCACAATCCATGCAATGCAGTATGCAATGCAAAATTATGACATCACAATCCATGCAATGCTAAATTATGACATCACAATCCATGCAATGCAGTATGCAATGCAAAATTATGACATAATAATCCATGCAAAGCATAATTTAATGCAAAATTATGACATCACAATCCATGCAATGCAGTATGCAAAGCAAAATTATGACATCACAATCCATGCAAAGCATAATTTAATGCAACATTATGACATCACAATCCATGCAATGCAGTATGCAAAGCAAAATTATGACATAATAATCCATGCAAAGCATAATTTAATGCAAAATTATGACATCACAATCCATGCAATGCAGTATGCAAAGCAAAATTATGACATCACAATCCATGCAAAGCATAATTTAATGCAACATTATGACATCACAATCCATGCAATGCAGTATGCAATGCAAAATTATGACATCACAATCCATGCAATGCAGTATGCAATGCAAAATTATGATATCACAATCCATGCAATGCAGTATGCAATGCAAAATTATGACATCACAATCCAAGCAATGCAGTATGCAATGCAAAATTATGACATCATAATCCATGCAAAGCATCATTTAATGCAAAATTATGACATCACAATCCATGCAATGCAGTATGCAATGCAAAATTATGACATCATAATCCATGCAAAGCATCATTTAATGCAAAATTATGACATCACAATCCATGCAATGCAGTATGCAATGCAAAATTATGACATCACGATCCATGCAACGCAGTATGCAATGCAAAATTATGACATCACAATCCATGCAAAGCATCATTTAATGCAAAATTATGACATCACGATCCATGCAATGCAGTATGCAATGCAACATTATGACATCACGATCCATGCAATGCAGTATGCAATGCAAAATTATGACACCACAATCCATGCAAAGCATCATTTAATACAAAATTATGACATCACAATCCATGCAATGCAGTATGCAATGCAAAATGATGACATCACAATCCAAGCAATGCAACATTTAATGCAAAATTATGACATCACAATCCATGCAATGCAGTATGCAAATCAAAATTATGACATCACAATCTATGCAATGCAGTATGCAATGCAAAATTATGACATCATAATCCATGCAAAGCATCATTTAATGCAAAATTATGACATCACAATCCATGCAATGCAGTATGCAATGCAAAATTATGACATCATAATCCATGCAAAGCATCATTTAATGCAAAATTATGACATCACAATCCATGCAATGCAGTATGCAATGCAAAATTATGACATCACAATCCATGCAATGCTAAATTATGACATCACAATCCATGCAATGCAGTATGCAATGCAAAATTATGACACAATAATCCATGCAAAGCATAATTTAATGCAAAATTATGACATCACAATCCATGCAATGCAGTATGCACAGCAAAATTATGACATCACAATCCATGCAAAGCATAATTTAATGCAACATTATGACATCACAATCCATGCAATGCAGTATGCAATGCAAAATTATGACATCACAATCCATGCAATGCAGTATGCAATGCAAAATTTGATATCACAATCCATGCAATGCAGTATGCAATGCAAAATTATGACATCACAATCCAAGCAATGCAGTATGCAATTCAAAATTATGACATCATAATCCATGCAAAGCATCATTTAATGCAAAATTATGACATCACAATCCATGCAATGCAGTATGCAATGCAAAATTATGACATCATAATCCATGCAAAGCATCATTTAATGCAAAATTATGACATCACAATCCATGCAATGCAGTATGCAATGCAAAATTATGACATCACAATCCAAGCAATGCAGTATGCAATGCAAAATTATGACATCATAATCCATGCAAAGCATCATTTAATGCAAAATTATGACATCACAATCCATGCAATGCAGTATGCAATGCAAAATTATGACATCATAATCCATGCAAAGCATCATTTAATGCAAAATTATGACATCACAATCCATGCAATGCAGTATGCAATGCAAAATTATGACATCATAATCCATGCAAAGCATCATTTAATGCAAAATTATGACATCACAATCCATGCAATGCAGTATGCAATGCAAAATTATGACATCACGATCCATGCAACGCAGTATGCAATGCAAAATTATGACATCACAATCCATGCAAAGCATCATTTAATGCAAAATTATGACATCACGATCCATGCAATGCAGTATGCAATGCAACATTATGACATCACGATCCATGCAATGCAGTATGCAATGCAAAATTATGACACCACAATCCATGCAAAGCATCATTTAATACAAAATTATGACATCACAATCCATGCAATGCAGTATGCAATGCAAAATGATGACATCACAATCCAAGCAATGCAACATTTAATGCAAAATTATGACATCACAATCCATGCAATGCAGTATGCAAATCAAAATTATGACATCACAATCTATGCAATGCAGTATGCAATGCAAAATTATGACATCATAATCCATGCAAAGCATCATTTAATGCAAAATTATGACATCACAATCCATGCAATGCAGTATGCAATGCAAAATTATGACATCATAATCCATGCAAAGCATCATTTAATGCAAAATTATGACATCACAATCCATGCAATGCAGTATGCAATGCAAAATTATGACATCACAATCCATGCAATGCTAAATTATGACATCACAATCCATGCAATGCAGTATGCAATGCAAAATTATGACATAATAATCCATGCAAAGCATAATTTAATGCAAAATTATGACATCACAATCCATGCAATGCAGTATGCAAAGCAAAATTATGACATCACAATCCATGCAAAGCATAATTTAATGCAAAATTATGACATCACAATCCATGCAATGCAGTATGCAAAGCAAAATTATGACATCACAATCCATGCAAAGCATAATTTAATGCAACATTATGACATCACAATCCATGCAATGCAGTATGCAAAGCAAAATTATGACATAATAATCCATGCAAAGCATAATTTAATGCAAAATTATGACATCACAATCCATGCAATGCAGTATGCAAAGCAAAATTATGACATCACAATCCATGCAAAGCATAATTTAATGCAACATTATGACATCACAATCCATGCAATGCAGTATGCAATGCAAAATTATGACATCACAATCCATGCAATGCAGTATGCAATGCAAAATTATGATATCACAATCCATGCAATGCAGTATGCAATGCAAAATTATGACATCACAATCCAAGCAATGCAGTATGCAATGCAAAATTATGACATCATAATCCATGCAAAGCATCATTTAATGCAAAATTATGACATCACAATCCATGCAATGCAGTATGCAATGCAAAATTATGACATCATAATCCATGCAAAGCATCATTTAATGCAAAATTATGACATCACAATCCATGCAATGCAGTATGCAATGCAAAATTATGACAACATAATCCATGCAAAGCATCATTTAATGCAAAATTATGACATCACAATCCATGCAATGCAGTATGCAATGCATAATTATGACATCACAATCCATGCAATGCAGTATGCAATGCAAAATTATGACATCATAATTCATGCAAAGCATCATTTAATGCAAAATTATGACATCACAATCCATGCAATGCAGTATGCAATGCAAAATTATGACATCACAATCCATGCAATGCAGTATGCAAAGCAAAATTATGACATCACAATCCATGCAATGCAGTATGCAAAGCAAAATTATGACATCACAATCCATGCAAAGCATATTTTAATGCAAAAATATGACATCACAATCCATGCAAAACATCATTTAATGCAAAATTATGACATCACAATCCAAGCAATGCAACATTTAATGCAAAATATGACATCACAATCCATGCAATGCAGTATGCAATGCAAAATTATGACATCACAATCCATGCAATGCAGTATGCAATGCAAAATTATGACATCATAATCCATGCAAAGCATCATTTTAATGCAAAATTATGACATCACAATCCATGCAATGCAGTATGCAATGCAAAATTATGACATCATAATCCATGCAAAGCATCATTTAATGCAAAATTATGACATCACAATCCATGCAATGCAGTATGCAATGCAAAATTATGACATCACAATCCATGCAATGCTAAATTATGACATCACAATCCATGCAATGCAGTATGCAATGCAAAATTATGACATAATAATCCATGCAAAGCAAAATTTAATGCAAAATTATGACATCACAATCCATGCAATGCAGTATGCAAAGCAAAATTATGACATCACAATCCATGCAAAGCATAATTTAATGCAACATTATGACATCACAATCCATGCAATGCAGTATGCAATGCAAAATTATGACATCACAATCCATGCAATGCTAAATTATGACATCACAATCCATGCAATGCAGTATGCAATGCAAAATTATGACATAATAATCCATGCAAAGCATAATTTAATGCAAAATTATGACATCACAATCCATGCAATGCAGTATGCAAAGCAAAATTATGACATCACAATCCATGCAAAGCATAATTTAATGCAACATTATGACATCACAATCCATGCAATGCAGTATGCAATGCAAAATTATGACATCACAATCCAAGCAATGCAGTATGCAATGCAAAATTATGATATCACAATCCATGCAATGCAGTATGCAATGCAAAATTATGACATCACAATCCATGCAATGCAGTATGCAATGCAAAATTATGATATCACAATCCATGCAATGCAGTATGCAATGCAAAATTATGACATCACAATCCATGCAATGCAGTATGCAATGCAAAATTATGACATCATAATCCATGCAAAGCATCATTTAATGCAAAATTATGACATCACAATCCATGCAATGCAGTATGCAATGCAAAATTATGACATCACAATCCATGCAATGCAGTATGCAATGCAAAATTATGACATCACAATCCATGCAATGCAGTATGCAATGCAAAATTATCACATCATAATCCATGCAAAGCATCATTTAATGCAAAATTATGACATCACAATCCATGCAATGCAGTATGCAATGCAAAATTATGACATCACAATCCATGCAATGCAGTATGCAATGCAAAATTATGACATCATAATCCATGCAAAGCATCATTTAATGCATAATTATGACATCACGATCCATGCAATGCAGTATGCAATGCAAAATTATGACACCACAATCCATGCAAAGCATCATTTAATACAAAATGATGACATCACAATCCATGCAATGCAGTATGCAATGCAAAATGATGACATCACAATCCAAGCAATGCAACATTTAATGCAAAATTATGACATCACGATCCATGCAATGCAGTATGCAATGCAAAATGATGACACCACAATCCATGCAAAGCATCATTTAATGCAAAATTATGACATCACAATCCATGCAATGCAGTATGCAATGCAAAATTATGACATCACAATCCATGCAATGCAGTATGCAATGCAAAATTATGACATCATAATCCATGCAAAGCATCATTTAATGCAAAATTATGACATCACAATCCATGCAAAGCATCTTTTAATGCAAAATTATGACATCACAATCCATGCAATGCAGTATGCAATGCAAAATTATGACATCACAATCTATGCAATGCAGTATGCAATGCAAAATTATGACATCATAATCCATGCAAAGCATCATTTAATGCAAAATTATGACATCACAATCCATGCAATGCAGTATGCAATGCAAAATTATGACATCATAATCCATGCAAAGCATCATTTAATGCAAAATTATGACATCACAGTCCATGCAATGCAGTATGCAAAGCAAAATTATGACATCACAATCCATGCAAAGCATCATTTAATGCAAAATTTTGACATCACGATCCATGCAATGCAGTATGCAATGCAAAATTATGACACCACAATCCATGCAAAGCATCATTTAATGCAAAATTATGACATCACAATCCATGCAATGCAGTATGCAATGCAAAATTATGACATCACAATCCATGCAATGCAGTATGCAATGAGAAATTATGACATCATAATCCATGCAAAGCATCATTTAATGCAAAATTATGACATCACGATCCATGCAATGCAGTATGCAATGCAAAATTATGACATCACATTCCATGCAATGCAGTATGCAATACAAAATAATGACATCACAATCCATGCAATGCAGTATGCAATGCAAAATTATGACATCATAATCCATGCAAAGCATCATTTAATGCAAAATTATGACATCACAATCCATGCAATGCAGTATGCAATGCAAAATTATGACATCACAATCCATGCAATGCAGTATGCAATGCAAAATTATGACATCATAATCCATGCAAAGCATCATTTAATGCAAAATTATGACATCACAGTCCATGCAATGCAGTATGCAATGCAAAATTATGACATCACAATCCATGCAATGCAGTATGCAATGCAAAATTATGACATCATAATCCATGCAAAGCATCATTTAATGCAAAATTATGACATCACAATCCATGCAATGCAGTATGCAATGCAAAATTATGACATCACAATCCATGCAAAGCATCTTTTAATGCAAAATTATGACATCACAATCCATGCAATGCAGTATGCAATGCAAAATTATGACATCACAATCTATGCAATGCAGTATGCAATGCAAAATTATGACATCATAATCCATGCAAAGCATCATTAAATGCAAAATTATGACATCACAGTCCATGCAATGCAGTATGCAAAGCAAAATTATGACATCACAATCCATGCAAAGCATCATTAAATGCAAAATTATGACATCACAGTCCATGCAATGCAGTATGCAATGCAAAATTATGACATCACGATCCATGCAATGCAGTATGCAATGCAAAATTATGACATCACAATCCATGCAAAGCATCATTTAGTGCAAAAATATGACATCACAATCCATGCAAAGCATCATGTAATGCAAAATTATGACATCACAATCCATGCAATGCAGTACGCAATGCAAAATTATGACATCATAATCCATGCAAAGCATCATTTAATGCAAAATTATGACATCACAATCCATGCAATGCAAAATTATGACATCACAATCCATGCAAAGCATCATTTAATGCAAAATTATGACATCACAATCCATGCAATGCAGTATGCAATGCAACATTATGCATCACAATCCATGCAAAGCATCATTTAGTGCAAAAATATGACATCACAATCCATGCAAAGCATCATGTAATGCAAAATTATGACATCACAATCCAAGCAATGCAACATTCAATGCAAAATATGACATCACAATCCATGCAATGCAGTATGCAATGCAAAATTATGACATCATAATCCATGCAAAGCATCATTTAATGCAAAATTACGACATCACAATCCATGCAATGCAGTATGCAATGCAAAATTATGACATCACAATCCATGCAATGCAGTATGCAATGCAAAATTATGACATCATAATCCATGCAAAGCATAATTTAATGCAAAATTATGACATCACAATCCATGCAATGCAGTATGCAATGCTAAATGATGACATCACAATCCAAGCAATGCAACATTTAATGCAAAATTATGCCATCACACTCATTGCAATGCAGTATGCAATGCAAAATTATGACATCATAATCCATGCAAAGCATCATTTAATGCAAAAATATGACATCACAATCCATGCAATGCAGTATGCAATGCAAAATTATGACATCACAATCAATGCAATGCAGTATGCAATGCAAAATTATGACATCACAATCCATGCAATGCAGTATGCAATGCAAAATTATCACATCATAATCCATGCAAAGCATCATTTAATGCAAAATTATGACATCACAATCCATGCAATGCAGTATGCAATGCAAAATTATGACATCACAATCCATGCAATGCAGTATGCAATGCAAAATTATGACATCATAATCCATGCAAAGCATCATTTAATGCAAAATTATGACATCACGATCCATGCAATGCAGTATGCAATGCAAAATTATGACACCACAATCCATGCAAAGCATCATTTAATACAAAATTATGACATCACAATCCATGCAATGCAGTATGCAATGCAAAATGATGACATCACAATCCAAGCAATGCAACATTTAATGCAAAATTATGACATCACGATCCATGCAATGCAGTATGCAATGCAAAATTATGACATCACAATCCATGCAATGCAGTATGCAATGCAAAATTATGACATCATAATCCATGCAAAGCATCATTTAATGCAAAATTATGACATCACAATCCATGCAAAGCATCATTTAATGCAAAATTATGACATCACAATCCATGCAATGCAGTATGCAATGCAAAATTATGACATCACAATCCATGCAATGCAGTATGCAATGCAAAATTATGACATCACAATCCATGCAATGCAGTATGCAATGCAAAATTATGACATCATAATCCATTTAATGCAAAATTATGACATCACAATCCATGCAAAGCATCTTTTAATGCAAAATTATGACATCACAATCCATGCAATGCAGTATGCAATGCAAAATTATGACATCACAATCTATGCAATGCAGTATGCAATGCAAAATTATGACATCATAATCCATGCAAAGCATCATTTAATGCAAAATTATGACATCACAATCCATGCAATGCAGTATGCAATGCAAAATTATGACATCATAATCCATGCAAAGCATCATTTAATGCAAAATTATGACATCACAGTCCATGCAATGCAGTATGCAAAGCAAAATTATGACATCACAATCCATGCAAAGCATCATTTAATGCAAAATTCTGACATCACGATCCATGCAATGCAGTATGCAATGCAAAATTATGACACCACAATCCATGCAAAGCATCATTTAATGCAAAATTATGACATCACAATCCATGCAATGCAGTATGCAATGCAAAATTATGACATCACAATCCATGCAATGCAGTATGCAATGCAAAATTATGACATCATAATCCATGCAAAGCATAATTTAATGCAAAATTATGACATCACAATCCATGCAATGCAGTATGCAATGCAAAATTATGACATCATAATCCATGCAAAGCATCATTTAATGCAAAATTATGACATCACAATCCATGCAATGCAGTATGCAATGCAAAATTATGACATCACAATCCATGCAAAGCATCGTTTAATGCAAAATTATGACATCACAACCCATGCAATGCAGTATGCAATGCAAAATTATGACATCACAATCCATGCAATGCAGTATGCAATGCAAAATTATGACACCACAATCCATGCAAAGCATCATTTAATACAAAATTATGACATCACAATCCATGCAATGCAGTATGCAATGCAAAATGATGACATCACAATCCAAGCAATGCAACACTTAATGCAAAATTATGCCATCACACTCCATGCAATGCAGTATGCAATGCAAAATTATGACATCACAATCCATGCAAAGCATCATTTAATGCAAAATTATGACATCACGATCCATGCAATGCAGTATGCAATGCAAAATTATGACATCACAATCCATGCAATGCAGTATGCAATGCAAAATTATGACATCACAATCCGTGCAATGCAGTATGCAATGCAAAATTATGACATCATAATCCAAGCAAAGCATCATTTAATGCAAAATTATGACATCACATTCCATGCAATGCAGTATGCAATGCAAAATTATGCCATCACAATCCATGCAATGCAGTATGCAATGCAAAATTATGACATTATAATTCATGCAAAGCATCATTTAATGCAAAATTATGACATCACAATCCATGCAATGCAGTATGCAAAGCAAAATTATGACATCACAATCCATGCAAAGCATCATTTAATGCAAAATTATGACATCACGATCCATGCAATGCAGTATGTAATGCAAAATTATGACATCACAATCCATGCAATGCAGTATGCAATGCAAAATTATGACATCACAATCCATGCAATGCAGTATGCAATGCAAAATTATGACATCATAATTCATGCAAAGCATCATTTAATGCAAAATTATGACATCACAATCCACGCAATGCAGTATGCAATGCAACATTATGACATCATAATCTACGCAATGCAGTATGCAATGCAAAATTATGACATCATAGTCCATGCAAAGCATCATTTAATGCAAAATTATGACATCACAATCCATGCAATGAAGTATGCAATGCAAAATTATGACATCACAATCCATGCAATGCAGTATGCAATGCAAAATTATGACATCATAATCCATGCAAAGCATAATTTAATGCAAAATTATGACATCACAATCCATGCAATGCAGTATGCAAAGCAAAATTATGACATCACAATCCAAGCAATGCAACATTTACTGCAAAATATGACATCACAATCCATGCAATGCAGTATGCAATGCACAATTATGACATCAGAATCCATGCAATGCAGTATGCAATGCAAAATTATGACATCATAATCCATGCAAAGCTTCATTTAATGCAAAATTATGACATCACAATCCATGCAATGCAGTATGCAAAGCAAAATTATGACATCACAATCCATGCAAAGCATCATTTAATGTAAAATTATGACATCACAATCCATGCAATGCAGTATGCAATGCAAAATTATGACATCAAAATCCATGCAAAGCATCATTTAATGCAAAAATATGACATCACAATCCAAGCAAAGCATCATTTAATGCAAAATTATGACATCACAATCCAAGCAATGCAACATTTACTGCAAAATATGACATCACAATCCATGCAATGCAGTATGCAATGCACAATTATGACATCACAATCCATGCAATGCAGTATGCAATGCAAAATTATGACATCATAATCCATGCAAAGCTTCATTTAATGCAAAATTATGACATCACAATCCATGCAATGCAGTATGCAATGCAAAATTATGACATCACAATCCATGCAATGCAGTATGCAATGCAAAATTATGATATCATAATCCATGCAAAGCATCATGTAATGCAAAATTATGACATCACGATCCATGCAATGCAGTATGCAATGCAAAATTATGACACCACAATCCATGCAAAGCATCATTTAATACAAAATTATGACATCACAATCCATGCAATGCAGTATGCAATGCAAAATGATGACATCACAATCCAAGCAATGCAACATTTAATGCAAAATTATGACATCACGATCCATGCAATGCAGTATGCAATGCAAAATTCTGACATCATAATCCATGCAAAGCATCATTTAATGCAAAATTATGACATCACAATCCATGCAATGCAGTATGCAATGCAACATTATGATATCATAATCCATGCAAAGCATCATTTAATGCAAAATTATGACATCACAGTCCATGCAATGCAGTATGCAATGCAAAATTATGACATCACAATCCATGCAAAGCATCATTTAATGCAAAATTATGACATCACGATCCATGCAATGCAGTATGCAATGCAAAATTATGACATCATAATCCATGCAAAGCATCATTTAATGCAAAATTATGACATCACAATCCATGCAATGCAGTATGCAATGCAAAATGATGACATCACAATCCAAGCAATGCAACATTTAATGCAAAATTATGACATCACGATCCATGCAATGCAGTATGCAATGCAAAATTATGACATCATAATCCATGCAAAGCATCATTTAATGCAAAATTATGACATCACAATCCATGCAATGCAGTGTGCAATGCAAAATTATGACATCACAATCCATGCAAAGCATCTTTTAAAGCAAAATTATGACATCACAATCCATGCAATGCAGTATGCAATGCAAAATTATGACATCACACTCTATGCAATGCAGTATGCAATGCAAAATTATGACATCATAATCCATGCAAAGCATCATTTAATGCAAAATTATGACATCACAATCCATGCAATGCAGTATGCAATGCAAAATTATGACATCATAATCCATGCAAAGCATAATTTAATGCAAAATTATGACATCAAAGTCCATGCAATGCAGTATGCAAAGCAAAATTATGACATCACAATCCATGCAAAGCATCATTTAATGCAAAATTCTGACATCACGATCCATGCAATGCAGTATGCAATGCAAAATTATGACATCACAATCCGTGCAATGCAGTATGCAATGCAAAATTATGACATCACGATCCATGCAATGCAGTATGCAATGCAAAATTATGACATCACAATCCATGCAAAGCATCATTTAATGCAAAATTATGACATCACATTCCATGCAATGCAGTATGCAATGCAAAATTATGACATCACAATCCATGCAAAGCATCATTTAATGCAAAATTATGACATCACAATCCATGCAATGCAGTATGCAATGCAAAATTATGACATCACAATCCATGCAATGCAGTATGCAATGCAAAATTATGACATCACAATCCATGCAATGCAGTATGCAATGCAAAATTATGACATCATAATTCATGCAAAGCATCATTTAATGCAAAATTATGACATCACGATCCATGCAATGCAGTATGCAATGCAAAATTATGACATCACAATCCGTGCAATGCAGTATGCAATGCAAAATTATGACATCATAATCCATGCAAAGCATCATTTAATGCAAAATTATGATATCACATTCCATGCAATGCAGTATGCAATGCAAAATTATGACATCACAATCCATGCAAAGCATCATTTAATGCAAATTTATGACATCACAATCCATGCAATGCAGTATGCAATGCAAAATTATGACATCATAATTCATGCAATGCAGTATGCAATGCAAAATTATGACATCATAATCCATGCAAAGCATCATTTAATGCAAAATTATGACATCACAATCCATGCAATGCAGTATGCAATGCAAAATGATGACATCACAATCCATGCAAAGCATCATTTAATGCAAAATTATGACATCACAATCCATGCAATGCAGTATGCAATGCAAAATTATGACATCACAATCCATGCAAAGCATCATTTAGTGCAAAAATATGACATCACAATCCATGCAAAGCATCATGTAATGCAAAATTATGACATCACAATCCAAGCAATGCAACATTCAATGCAAAATATGACATCACAATCCATGCAATGCAGTATGCAATGCAAAATTTTGACATCACAATCCATGCAATGCAGTATGCAATGCAAAATTATGACATCATAATCCATGCAAAGCATCATTTAATGCAAAATTATGACATCACGATCCATGCAATGCAGTATGCAATGCAAAATTATAACACCACAATCCATGCAAAGCATCATTTAATACAAAATTATGACATCAAAATCCATGCAATGCAGTATGCAATGCAAAATTATGACATCACAATCCATGCAATGCAGTATGCAATGCAAAATTATGACATCACAATCCGTGCAATGCAGTATGCAATGCAAAATTATGAAATCATAATCCAAGCAAAGCATCATTTAATGCAAAATTATGACATCACATTCCATGCAATGCAGTATGCAATGCAAAATTATGACATCACAATCCATGCAATGCAGTATGCAATGCAAAATTATGACATTATAATTCATGCAAAGCATCATTTAATGCAAAATTATGACATCACAATCCATGCAATGCAGTATGCAAAGCAAAATTATGACATCACAATCCATGCAAAGCATCATTTAATGCAAAATTATGACATCACGATCCATACAATGCAGTATGCAATGCAAAATTATGATATCACAATCCATGCAAAGCATCATTTAATGCAAAAATATGACATCACAATCCATGCAAAGCATCATTTAATGCAAAATTATGACATCACAATCCATGCAATGCAGTATGCAATGCAAAATTATGACATTATAATTCATGCAAAGCATCATTTAATGCAAAATTATGACATCACAATCCACGCAATGCAGTATGCAATGCAAAATTATGACATCATAATCTACGCAATGCAGTATGCAATGCAAAATTATGACATCATAATCCATGCAAAGCATCATTTAATGCAAAATTATGACATCACAATCCATGCAATGAAGTATGCAATGCAAAATTATGACATCACAATCCATGCAATGCAGTATGCAATGCAAAATGATGACATCATAATCCATGCAAAGCATAATTTAATGCAAAATTATGACATCACAATCCATGCAATGCAGTATGCAAAGCAAAATTATGACATCACAATCCATGCAAAGCATCATTTAATGCAAAATTATGACATCACAATCCATGCAGTGCAGTATGCAATGCAAAATTATGACATCACAATCCATGCAAAGCATCATTTAATGCAAAAATATGACATCACGATCCATGCAATGCAGTATGCAATGCAAAATTATGACATCACAATCCATGCAATGCAGTATGCAATGCAAAATTATGACATTATAATTCATGCAAAGCATAATTTAATGCAAAATTATGACATCACAATCCATGCAATGCAGTATGCAATGCAAAATTATGACATCACAATCCATGCAAAGCATCATTTAATGCAAAATTATGACATCACGATCCATGCAATGCAGTATGCAATGCAAAATTATGACATCACAATCCATGCAATGCAGTATGCAATGCAAAATTATGACATCACAATCCATGCAATGCAGTATGCAATGCAAAATTATGACATCATAATTCATGCAAAGCATCATTTAATGCAAAATTATGACATCACGATCCATGCAATGCAGTATGCAATGCAAAATTATAACACCACAATCCATGCAAAGCATCATTTAATACAAAATTATGACATCAAAATCCATGCAATGCAGTATGCAATGCAAAATTATGACATCACAATCCATGCAATGCAGTATGCAATGCAAAATTATGACATCACAATCCGTGCAATGCAGTATGCAATGCAAAATTATGAAATCATAATCCAAGCAAAGCATCATTTAATGCAAAATTATGACATCACATTCCATGCAATGCAGTATGCAATGCAAAATTATGACATCACAATCCATGCAATGCAGTATGCAATGCAAAATTATGACATTATAATTCATGCAAAGCATCATTTAATGCAAAATTATGACATCACAATCCATGCAATGCAGTATGCAAAGCAAAATTATGACATCACAATCCATGCAAAGCATCATTTAATGCAAAATTATGACATCACGATCCATACAATGCAGTATGCAATGCAAAATTATGATATCACAATCCATGCAAAGCATCATTTAATGCAAAAATATGACATCACAATCCATGCAAAGCATCATTTAATGCAAAATTATGACATCACAATCCATGCAATGCAGTATGCAATGCAAAATTATGACATTATAATTCATGCAAAGCATCATTTAATGCAAAATTATGACATCACAATCCACGCAATGCAGTATGCAATGCAAAATTATGACATCATAATCTACGCAATGCAGTATGCAATGCAAAATTATGACATCATAATCCATGCAAAGCATCATTTAATGCAAAATTATGACATCACAATCCATGCAATGAAGTATGCAATGCAAAATTATGACATCACAATCCATGCAATGCAGTATGCAATGCAAAATGATGACATCATAATCCATGCAAAGCATAATTTAATGCAAAATTATGACATCACAATCCATGCAATGCAGTATGCAAAGCAAAATTATGACATCACAATCCATGCAAAGCATCATTTAATGCAAAATTATGACATCACAATCCATGCAGTGCAGTATGCAATGCAAAATTATGACATCACAATCCATGCAAAGCATCATTTAATGCAAAAATATGACATCACGATCCATGCAATGCAGTATGCAATGCAAAATTATGACATCACAATCCATGCAATGCAGTATGCAATGCAAAATTATGACATTATAATTCATGCAAAGCATAATTTAATGCAAAATTATGACATCACAATCCATGCAATGCAGTATGCAATGCAAAATTATGACATCACAATCCATGCAAAGCATCATTTAATGCAAAATTATGACATCACGATCCATCCAATGCAGTATGCAATGCAAAATTATGACATCACAATCCATGCAATGCAGTATGCAATGCAAAATTATGACATCACAATCCATGCAATGCAGTATGCAATGCAAAATTATGACATCATAATTCATGCAAAGCATCATTTAATGCAAAATTATGACATCACAATCCACGCAATGCAGTATGCAATGCAAAATTATGACATCATAATCTACGCAATGCAGTATGCAATGCAAAATTATGACATCATAATCCATGCAAAGCATCATTTAATGCAAAATTATGACATCACAATCCATGCAATGCAGTATGCAATGCAAAATTATGACATCACAATCCATGCAATGAAGTATGCAATGCAAAATTATGACATCACAATCCATTCAATGCATTATGCAATGCAAAATTATGACATCATAATCCATGCAAAGCATAATTTAATGCAAAATTATGACATCACAATCCATGCAATGCAGTTTGCAAAGCAAAATTATGACATCACAATCCATGCAAAGCATCATTTAATGCAAAATTATGACATCACAATCCATGCAATGCAGTATGCAATGCAAAATTATGACATCACAATCCATGCAAAGCATCATTTAATGCAAAAATATGACATCACAATCCATGCAAAGCATCATTTAATGCAAAATTATGACATCACAATCCAAGCAATGCAACATTTACTGCAAAATATGACATCACAATCCATGCAATGCAGTATGCAATGCACAATTATGACATCACAATCCATGCAATGCAGTATGCAATGCAAAATTATGACATCATAATCCATGCAAAGCTTCATTTAATGCAAAATTATGACATCACAATCCATGCAATGCAAAATTATGACATCACAATCCATGCAATGCAGTATGCAATGCAAAATTATGACATCATAATCCATGCAAAGCATCATTTAATGCAAAATTATGACATCACAATCCATGCAATGCAGTATGCAATGCAAAATTATGACATCACAATCCATGCAATGCAGTATGCAATGCAAAATTATGACATCACAATCCGTGCAATGCAGTATGCAATGCAAAATTATGAAATCATAATCCAAGCAAAGCATCATTTAATGCAAAATTATGACATCACATTCCATGCAATGCAGTATGCAATGCAAAATTATGACATCACAATCCATGCAATGCAGTATGCAATGCAAAATTATGACATTATAATTCATGCAAAGCATCATTTAATGCAAAATTATGACATCACAATCCATGCAATGCAGTATGCAAAGCAAAATTATGACATCACAATCCATGCAAAGCATCATTTAATGCAAAATTATGACATCACGATCCATACAATGCAGTATGCAATGCAAAATTATGATATCACAATCCATGCAAAGCATCATTTAATGCAAAAATATGACATCACAATCCATGCAAAGCATCATTTAATGCAAAATTATGACATCACAATCCATGCAATGCAGTATGCAATGCAAAATTATGACATTATAATTCATGCAAAGCATCATTTAATGCAAAATTATGACATCACAATCCATGCAATGCAGTATGCAATGCAAAATTATGACATCGCAATCCATGCAATGCAGTATGCAATGCAAAATTATGACATCACAATCCATGCAATGCAGTATGCAATGCAAAATTATGACATCATAATTCATGCAAAGCATCATTTAATGCAAAATTATGACATCACAATCCACGCAATGCAGTATGCAATGCAAAATTATGACATCATAATCTACGCAATGCAGTATGCAATGCAAAATTATGACATCATAATCCATGCAAAGCATCATTTAATGCAAAATTATGACATCACAATCCATGCAATGAAGTATGCAATGCAAAATTATGACATCACAATCCATGCAATGCAGTATGCAATGCAAAATGATGACATCATAATCCATGCAAAGCATAATTTAATGCAAAATTATGACATCACAATCCATGCAATGCAGTATGCAAAGCAAAATTATGACATCACAATCCATGCAAAGCATCATTTAATGCAAAATTATGACATCACAATCCATGCAGTGCAGTATGCAATGCAAAATTATGACATCACAATCCATGCAAAGCATCATTTAATGCAAAAATATGACATCACAATCCATGCAAAGCATCATTTAATGCAAAATTATGACATCACAATCCAAGCAATGCAACATTTACTGCAAAATATGACATCACATTCCATGCAATGCAGTATGCAATGCACAATTATGACATCACAATCCATGCAATGCAGTATGCAATGCAAAATTATGACATTATAATTCATGCAAAGCATAATTTAATGCAAAATTATGACATCACAATCCATGCAATGCAGTATGCAATGCAAAATTATGACATCACAATCCATGCAAAGCATCATTTAATGCAAAATTATGACATCACGATCCATGCAATGCAGTATGCAATGCAAAATTATGACATCACAATCCATGCAATGCAGTATGCAATGCAAAATTATGACATCACAATCCATGCAATGCAGTATGCAATGCAAAATTATGACATCATAATTCATGCAAAGCATCATTTAATGCAAAATTATGACATCACAATCCACGCAATGCAGTATGCAATGCAAAATTATGACATCATAATCTACGCAATGCAGTATGCAATGCAAAATTATGACATCATAATCCATGCAAAGCATCATTTAATGCAAAATTATGACATCACAATCCATGCAATGCAGTATGCAATGCAAAATTATGACATCACAATCCATGCAATGAAGTATGCAATGCAAAATTATGACATCACAATCCATTCAATGCATTATGCAATGCAAAATTATGACATCATAATCCATGCAAAGCATAATTTAATGCAAAATTATGACATCACAATCCATGCAATGCAGTTTGCAAAGCAAAATTATGACATCACAATCCATGCAAAGCATCATTTAATGCAAAATTATGACATCACAATCCATGCAATGCAGTATGCAATGCAAAATTATGACATCACAATCCATGCAAAGCATCATTTAATGCAAAAATATGACATCACAATCCATGCAAAGCATCATTTAATGCAAAATTATGACATCACAATCCAAGTAATGCAACATTTACTGCAAAATATGACATCACAATCCATGCAATGCAGTATGCAATGCACAATTATGACATCACAATCCATGCAATGCAGTATGCAATGCAAAATTATGACATCATAATCCATGCAAAGCTTCATTTAATGCAAAATTATGGCATCACAATCCATGCAATGCAAAATTATGACATCACAATCCATGCAATGCAGTATGCAATGCAAAATTATGACATCACAATCCATGCAATGCAGTATGCAATGCAAAATTATGACATAATAATTCATGCAAAGCATCATTTAATGCAAAATTATGACATCACAATCCATGCAATGCAGTATGCAATGCAAAATTATGACATAATAATTCATGCAAAGCATCATTTAATGCAAAATTATGACATCACAATCCATGCAATGCAGTATGCAATGCAAAATTATGACATCACAATCCATGCAATGCAGTATGCAATGCAAAATTATGACATCACAATCCATGCAATGCAGTATGCAATGCAAAATTATGACATAATAATTCATGCAAAGCATCATTTAATGCAAAATTTATGACATCACAATCCATGCAATGCAGTATGCAATGCAAAATTATGACATCACAATCCATGCAATGCAGTATGCAAAGCAAAATTATGACATCACAATCCATGCAAAGCATCATTTAATGCAAAATTATGACATCACAATCCATGCAATGCAGTATGCAATGCAAAATTATGACATCATAATCCATGCAAAGCATCATTTAATGCAAAATTATGACATCACAGTCCATGCAATGCAGTATGCAAAGCAAAGTTATGACATCACAATCCATGCAAAGCATCATTTAATGCAAAATTATGACATCACAATCCATGCAATGCAGTATGCAATGCAAAATTATGACATAATAATTCATGCAAAGCATCATTTAATGCAAAATTATGACATCACAATCCATGCAATGCAGTATGCAATGCAAAATTATGACATCACAATCCATGCAATGCAGTATGCAATGCAAAATTATGACATCACAATCCATGCAATGCAGTATGCAATGCAAAATTATGACATAATAATTCATGCAAAGCATCATTTAATGCAAAATTTATGACATCACGATCCATGCAATGCGGTATGCAATGCAAAATTATGACATCACAATCCGTGCAATGCAGTATGCAATGCAAAATGATGACATCACGATCCATGCAATGCAGTATGCAATGCAAAATTATGACATCACAATCCGTGCAATGCAGTATGCAATGCAAAATTATGACATCATAATCCATGCAAAGCATCATTTAATGCAAAATTATGACATCACATTCCATGCAATGCAGTATGCAATGCAAAATTATGACATCACAATCCATGCAAAGCATCATTTAATGCAAAATTATGACATCACAATCCATGCAATGCAGTATGCAATGCAAAATTATGACATCACAATCCATGCAATGCAGTATGCAATGCAAAATTATGACATCACAATCCATGCAAAGCATCATTTAATGCAAAATTATGACATCACAATCCATGCAATGCAGTATGCAATGCAAAATTATGACATCACAATCCATGCAAAGCATCATTTAGTGCAAAAATATGACATCACAATCCATGCAAAGCATCATGTAATGCAAAATTATGACATCACAATCCAAGCAATGCAACATTCAATGCAAAATATGACATCACAATCCATGCAATGCAGTATGCAATGCAAAATTATGACATCAAAATCCATGCAATGCAGTATGCAATGCAAAATTATGACATCACAATCCATGCAAAGCATCATTTAATGCAAAATTACGACATCACAATCCATGCAATGCAGTATGCAATGCAAAATTATGACATCACAATCCATGCAATGCAGTATGCAATGCAAAATTATGACATCATAATCCATGCAAAGCATCATTTAATGCAAAATTACGACATCACAATCCATGCAATGCAGTATGCAATGCAAAATTATGACATCACAATCCATGCAATGCAGTATGCAATGCAAAATTATGACATCATAATCCATGCAAAGCATCATTTAATACAAAATTATGACATCACAATCCATGCAATGCAGTATGCAATGCAAAATGATGACATCACAATCCAAGCAATGCAACATTTAATGCTAAATTATGACATCACACTCCATGCAATGCAGTATGCAATGCAAAATTATGACATCACAATCCATGCAAAGCATCATTTAATGCAAAATTATGACATCACGATCCATGCAATGCAGTATGCAATGCAAAATTATGACATCACAATCCATGCAATGCAGTATGCAATGCAAAATTATGACATCACAATCCGTGCAATGCAGTATGCAATGCAAAATCATGACATCATAATCCAAGCAAAGCATCATTTAATGCAAAATTATGACATCACATTCCATGCAATGCAGTATGCAATGCAAAATTATGACATCACAATCCATGCAATGCAGTATGCAATGCAAAATTATGACATTATAATTCATGCAAAGCATCATTTAATGCAAAATTATGACATCACAATCCATGCAAAGCATCATTTAATGCAAAATTATGACATCACGATCCATACAATGCAGTATGCAATGCAAAATTATGATATCACAATCCATGCAAAGCATCATTTAATGCTAAAATATGACATCACAATCCATGCAAAGCATCATTTAATGCAAAATTATGACATCACAATCCATGCAATGCAGTATGCAATGCAAAATTATGACATCACAATCCATGCAATGCAGTATGCAATGCAAAATTATGACATCACAATCCATGCAATGCAGTATGCAATGCAAAATTATGACATCATAATTCATGCAAAGCATCATTTAATGCAAAATTATGACATCACAATCCATGCAATGCAGTATGCAAAGCAAAATTATGACATCACAATCCATGCAAAGCATCATTTAATGTAAAATTATGACATCACAATCCATGCAATGCAGTATGCAATGCAAAATTATGACATCAAAATCCATGCAAAGCATCATTTAATGCAAAAATATGACATCACAATCCAAGCAAAGCATCATTTAATGCAAAATTATGACATCACAATCCAAGCAATGCAACATTTACTGCAAAATATGACATCACAATCCATGCAATGCAGTATGCAATGCACAATTATGACATCACAATCCATGCAATGCAGTATGCAATGCAAAATTATGACATCATAATCCATGCAAAGCTTCATTTAATGCAAAATTATGACATCACAATCCATGCAATGCAGTATGCAATGCTAAATTATGACATCACAATCCATGCAATGCAGTATGCAATGCAAAATTATGATATCATAATTCATGCAAAGCATCATGTAATGCAAAATTATGACATCACGATCCATGCAATGCAGTATGCAATGCAAAATTATGACACCACAATCCATGCAAAGCATCATTTAATACAAAATTATGACATCACAATCCATGCAATGCAGTATGCAATGCAAAATGATGACATCACAATCCAAGCAATGCAACATTTAATGCAAAATTATGACATCACGATCCATGCAATGCAGTATGCAATGCAAAATTATGACATCACAATCCATGCAATGCAGTATGCAATGCAAAATTATGACATCACAATCCATGCAATGCAGTATGCAATGCAAAATTATGACATCATAATTCATGCAAAGCATCATTTAATGCAAAATTATGACATCACAATCCATGCAATGCAGTATGCAAAGCAAAATTATGACATCACAATCCATGCAAAGCATCATTTAATGTAAAATTATGACATCACAATCCATGCAATGCAGTATGCAATGCAAAATTATGACATCAAAATCCATGCAAAGCATCATTTAATGCAAAAATATGACATCACAATCCAAGCAAAGCATCATTTAATGCAAAATTATGACATCACAATCCAAGCAATGCAACATTTACTGCAAAATATGACATCACAATCCATGCAATGCAGTATGCAATGCACAATTATGACATCACAATCCATGCAATGCAGTATGCAATGCAAAATTATGACATCATAATCCATGCAAAGCTTCATTTAATGCAAAATTATGACATCACAATCCATGCAATGCAGTATGCAATGCAAAATTATGACATCACAATCCATGCAATGCAGTATGCAATGCAAAATTATGATATCATAATCCATGCAAAGCATCATGTAATGCAAAATTATGACATCACGATCCATGCAATGCAGTATGCAATGCAAAATTATGACACCACAATCCATGCAAAGCATCATTTAATACAAAATTATGACATCACAATCCATGCAATGCAGTATGCAATGCAAAATGATGACATCACAATCCAAGCAATGCAACATTTAATGCAAAAGTATGACATCACGATCCATGCAATGCAGTATGCAATGCAAAATTATGACATCATAATCCATGCAAAGCATCATTTAATGCAAAATTATGACATCACGATCCATGTAATGCAGTATGCAATGCAAAATTATGACATCATAATCCATGCAAAGCATCATTTAATGCAAAATTATGACATCACAGTCCATGCAATGCAGTATGCAAAGCAAAATTATGACATCACAATCCATGCAAAGCATCATTTAATGCAAAATTCTGACATCACGATCCATGCAATGCAGTATGCAATGCAAAATTATGACATCACAATCCGTGCAATGCAGTATGCAATGCAAAATTATGACATCACGATCCATGCAATGCAGTATGCAATGCAAAATTATGACATCACAATCCGTGCAATGCAGTATGCAATGCAAAATTATGACATCATAATCCATGCAAAGCATCATTTAATGCAAAATTATGACATCACATTCCATGCAATGCAGTATGCAATGCAAAATTATGACATCACAATCCATGCAAAGCATCATTTAATGCAAAATTATGACATCACAATCCATGCAATGCAGTATGCAATGCAAAATTATGACATCACAATCCTTGCAATGCAGTATGCAATGCAAAATTATGACATCACAATCCATGCAATGCAGTATGCAATGCAAAATTATGACATCATAATTCATGCAAAGCATCATTTAATGCAAAATTATGACATCATGATCCCTGCAATGCAGTATGCAATGCAAAATTATGACATCACAATCCGTGCAATGCAGTATGCAATGCAAAATTATGACATCACAATCCATGCAAAGCATCATTTAATGCAAAATTATGACATCACAATCCATGCAATGCAGTATGCAATGCAAAATTATGACATTATAATTCATGCAAAGCATCATTTAATGCAAAATTATGACATCACAATCCATGCAATGCAGTATGCAATGCAAAATTATGACATCGCAATCCATGCAATGCAGTATGCAATGCAAAATTATGACATCACAATCCATGCAATGCAGTATGCAATGCAAAATTATGACATCATAATTCATGCAAAGCATCATTTAATGCAAAATTATGACATCACAATCCACGCAATGCAGTATGCAATGCAAAATTATGACATCATAATCTACGCAATGCAGTATGCAATGCAAAATTATGACATCATAATCCATGCAAAGCATCATTTAATGCAAAATTATGACATCACAATCCATGCAATGAAGTATGCAATGCAAAATTATGACATCACAATCCATGCAATGCAGTATGCAATGCAAAATGATGACATCATTATCCATGCAAAGCATAATTTAATGCAAAATTATGACATCACAATCCATGCAATGAAGTATGCAATGCAAAATTATGACATCACAATCCATGCAATGCAGTATGCAATGCAAAATTATGACATCATAATCCATGCAAAGCATAATTTAATGCAAAATTATGACATCACAATCCATGCAATGCAGTATGCAAAGCAAAATTATGACATCACAATCCATGCAAAGCATCATTTAATGCAAAATTATGACATCACAATCCACGCAATGCAGTATGCAATGCAAAATTATGACATCATAATCTACGCAATGCAGTATGCAATGCAAAATTATGACATCACAATCCATGCAAAGCATCATTTAATGCAAAAATATGACATCACAATCCATGCAAAGCATCATTTAATGCAAAATTATGACATCACAATCCAAGCAATGCAACATTTACTGCAAAATATGACATCACATTCCATGCAATGCAGTATGCAATGCACAATTATGACATCACAATCCATGCAATGCAGTATGCAATGCAAAATTATGACATTATAATTCATGCAAAGCATAATTTAATGCAAAATTATGACATCACAATCCATGCAATGCAGTATGCAATGCAAAATTATGACATCACAATCCATGCAAAGCATCATTTAATGCAAAATTATGACATCACGATCCATGCAATGCAGTATGCAATGCAAAATTATGACATCACAATCCATGCAATGCAGTATGCAATGCAAAATTATGACATCACAATCCATGCAATGCAGTATGCAATGCAAAATTATGACATCATAATTCATGCAAAGCATCATTTAATGCAAAATTATGACATCACAATCCACGCAATGCAGTATGCAATGCAAAATTATGACATCATAATCTACGCAATGCAGTATGCAATGCAAAATTATGACATCATAATCCATGCAAAGCATCATTTAATGCAAAATTATGACATCACAATCCATGCAATGCAGTATGCAATGCAAAATTATGACATCACAATCCATGCAATGAAGTATGCAATGCAAAATTATGACATCACAATCCATTCAATGCAGTATGCAATGCAAAATTATGACATCATAATCCATGCAAAGCATAATTTAATGCAACATTATGACATCACAATCCATGCAATGCAGTTTGCAAAGCAAAATTATGACATCACAATCCATGCAAAGCATCATTTAATGCAAAATTATGACATCACAATCCATGCAATGCAGTATGCAATGCAAAATTATGACATCACAATCCATGCAAAGCATCATTTAATGCAAAAATATGACATCACAATCCATGCAAAGCATCATTTAATGCAAAATTATGACATCACAATCCAAGCAATGCAACATTTACTGCAAAATATGACATCACAATCCATGCAATGCAGTATGCAATGCACAATTATGACATCACAATCCATGCAATGCAGTATGCAATGCAAAATTATGACATCACAATCCATGCAATGCAGTATGCAATGCAAAATTATGACATCACAATCCATGCAATGCAGTATGCAATGCAAAATTATGACATAATAATTCATGCAAAGCATCATTTAATGCAAAATTATGACATCACAATCCATGCAATGCAGTATGCAATGCAAAATTATGACATAATAATTCATGCAAAGCATCATTTAATGCAAAATTATGACATCACAATCCATGCAATGCAGTATGCAATGCAAAATTATGACATCACAATCCATGCAATGCAGTATGCAATGCAAAATTATGACATCACAATCCATGCAATGCAGTATGCAATGCAAAATTATGACATAATAATTCATGCAAAGCATCATTTAATGCAAAATTTATGACATCACAATCCATGCAATGCAGTATGCAATGCAAAATTATGACATCACAATCCATGCAATGCAGTATGCAAAGCAAAATTATGACATCACAATCCATGCAAAGCATCATTTAATGCAAAATTATGACATCACAATCCATGCAATGCAGTATGCAATGCAAAATTATGACATCATAATCCATGCAAAGCATCATTTAATGCAAAATTATGACATCACAGTCCATGCAATGCAGTATGCAAAGCAAAATTATGACATCACAATCCATGCAAAGCATCATTTAATGCAAAATTCTGACATCACGATCCATGCAATGCGGTATGCAATGCAAAATTATGACATCACAATCCGTGCAATGCAGTATGCAATGCAAAATGATGACATCACGATCCATGCAATGCAGTATGCAATGCAAAATTATGACATCACAATCCGTGCAATGCAGTATGCAATGCAAAATTATGACATCATAATCCATGCAAAGCATCATTTAATGCAAAATTATGACATCACATTCCATGCAATGCAGTATGCAATGCAAAATTATGACATCACAATCCATGCAAAGCATCATTTAATGCAAAATTATGACATCACAATCCATGCAATGCAGTATGCAATGCAAAATTATGACATCATAATTCATGCAAAGCATCATTTAATGCAAAATTATGACATCACAATCTACGCAATGCAGTATGCAATGCAAAATTATGACATCATAATCCATGCAAAGCATATTTTAATGCAAAATTATGACATCACAATCCATGCAATGCAGTATGCAATGCAAAATTATGACATAACAATCCATGCAATGCAGTATGCAATGCAAAATTATGACATCATAATCCATGCAAAGCATCATTTAATGCAAAATTATGACATCACAATCCATGCAATGCAGTATGCAATGCAAAATTATGACATCACAATCCATGCAAAGCATCATTTAATGCAAAATTATGACATCAAAATCCATGCAATGCAGTATGCAATGCAAAATTATGACATCACAATCCATGCAAAGCATCATTTAGTGCAAAAATATGACATCACAATCCATGCAAAGCATCATGTAATGCAAAATTATGACATCACAATCCAAGCAATGCAACATTCAATGCAAAATATGACATCACAATCCATGCAATGCAGTATGCAATGCAAAATTATGACATCAAAATCCATGCAATGCAGTATGCAATGCAAAATTATGACATCACAATCCATGCAAAGCATCATTTAATGCAAAATTATGACATCACAATCCATGCAATGCAGTATGCAATGCAAAATTATGACATCAAAATCCATGCAATGCAGTATGCAATGCAAAATTATGACATCACAATCCATGCAAAGCATCATTTAATACAAAATTATGACATCACAATCCATGCAATGCAGTATGCAATGCAAAATTATGACATCACAATCCATGCAATGCAGTATGCAATGCAAAATTATGACATCATAATCCATGCAAAGCATCATTTAATACAAAATTATGACATCACAATCCATGCAATGCAGTATGCAATGCAAAATGATGACATCACAATCCAAGCAATGCAACATTTAATGCTAAATTATGACATCACACTCCATGCAATGCAGTATGCAATGCAAAATTATGACATCACAATCCGTGCAATGCAGTATGCAATGCAAAATCATGACATCATAATCCAAGCAAAGCATCATTTAATGCAAAATTATGACATCACATTCCATGCAATGCAGTATGCAATGCAAAATTATGACATCACAATCCATGCAATGCAGTATGCTATGCAAAATTATGACATTATAATTCATGCAAAGCATCATTTAATGCAAAATTATGACATCACAATCCATGCAATGCAGTATGCAAAGCAAAATTATGACATCACAATCCATGCAAAGCATCATTTAATGCAAAATTATGACATCACGATCCATACAATGCAGTATGCAATGCAAAATTATGATATCACAATCCATGCAAAGCATCATTTAATGCTAAAATATGACATCACAATCCATGCAAAGCATCATTTAATGCAAAATTATGACATCACAATCCATGCAATGCAGTATGCAATGCAAAATTATGACATCACAATCCATGCAATGCAGTATGCAATGCAAAATTATGACATCACAATCCATGCAATGCAGTATGCAATGCAAAATTATGACATCATAATTCATGCAAAGCATCATTTAATGCAAAATTATGACATCACAATACACGCAATGCAGTATGCAATGCAAAATTATGACATCATAATCTACGCAATGCAGTATGCAATGCAAAATTATGACATCATAATCCATGCAAAGCATCATTTAATGCAAAATTATGACATCACAATCCATGCAATGCAGTATGCAATGCAAAATTATGACATCACAATCCATGCAATAAAGTATGCAATGCAAAATTATGACATCACAATCCATTCAATGCAGTATGCAATGCAAAATTATGACATCACAATCCATGCAATGCAGTTTGCAAAGCAAAATTATGACATCACAATCCATGCAAAGCATCATTTAATGCAAAATTATGACATCACAATCCATGCAATGCAGTATGCAATGCAAAATTATGACATCACAATCCATGCAAAGCATCATTTAATGCAAAAATATGACATCACAATCCATGCAAAGCATCATTTAATGCAAAATTATGACATCACAATCCAAGCAATGCAACATTTACTGCAAAATATGACATCACAATCCATGCAATGCAGTATGCAATGCTCAATTATGACATCACAATCCATGCAATGCAGTATGCAATGCAAAATTATGACATCATAATCCATGCAAAGCTTCATTTAATGCAAAATTATGACATCACAATCCATGCAATGCAAAATTATGACATCACAATCCATGCAATGCAGTATGCAATTCAAAATTATGACATCATAATCCATGCAAAGCATCATTTAATGCAAAATTATGACATCACAATTCATGCAATGCAGTATGCGATGCAAAATTATGACATCACAATCCATGCAATGCAGTATGCAATGCAAAATTATGACATCACAATCCATGCAATGCAGTATGCAATGCAAAATTATGACATCACAATCCATGCAATGCAGTATGCAATGCAAAATTATGACATCATAATTCATGCAAACAATCATTTAATGCAAAATTATGACATCACAATCTACGCAATGCAGTATGCAATGCAAAATTATGACATCATAATCCATGCAAAGCATATTTTAATGCAAAATTATGACATCACAATCCATGCAATGCAGTATGCAATGCAAAATTATGACATAACAATCCATGCAATGCAGTATGCAATGCAAAATTATGACATCATAATCCATGCAAAGCATCATTTAATGCAAAATTATGACATCACAATCCATGCAATGCAGTATGCAATGCAAAATTATGACATCACAATCCATGCAAAGCATCATTTAATGCAAAATTATGACATCGCAATCCATGCAATGCAGTATGCAATGCAAAATTATGACATCACAATCCATGCAAAGCATCATTTAGTGCAAAAATATGACATCACAATCCATGCAAAGCATCATGTAATGCAAAATTATGACATCACAATCCAAGCAATGCAACATTCAATGCAAAATATGACATCACAATCCATGCAATGCAGTATGCAATGCAAAATTATGACATCAAAATCCATGCAATGCAGTATGCAATGCAAAATTATGACATCATAATCCATGCAAAGCATCATTTAATGCAAAATTACGACATCACAATCCATGCAATGCAGTATGCAATGCAAAATTAGGACATCACAATCCATGCAATGCAGTATGCAATGCAAAATTATGACATCATAATCCATGCAAAGCATCATTTAATGCAAAATTACGACATCACAATCCATGCAATGCAGTATGCAATGCAAAATTAGGACATCACAATCCATGCAATGCAGTATGCAATGCAAAATTATGACATCATAATCCATGCAAAGCATCATTTAATACAAAATTATGACATCACAATCCATGCAATGCAGTATGCAATGCAAAATGATGACATCACAATCCAAGCAATGCAACATTTAATGCTAAATTATGACATCACACTCCATGCAATGCAGTATGCAATGCAAAATTATGACATCACAATCCATGCAAAGCATCATTTAATGCAAAATTATGACATCACGATCCATGCAATGCAGTATGCAATGCAAAATTATGACATCACAATCCATGCAATGCAGTATGCAATGCAAAATTATGACATCACAATCCGTGCAATGCAGTATGCAATGCAAAATTATGACATCACAATCCATGCAATGCAGTATGCAATGCAAAATTATGACATTATAATTCATGCAAAGCATCATTTAATGCAAAATTATGACATCACGATCCATACAATGCAGTATGCAATGCAAAATTATGATATCACAATCCATGCAAAGCATCATTTAATGCTAAAATATGACATCACAATCCATGCAAAGCATCATTTAATGCAAAATTATGACATCACAATCCATGCAATGCAGTATGCAAAGCAAAATTATGACATCACAATCCATGTAAAGCATCATTTAATGCAAAATTATGACATCACAATCCACGCAATGCAGTATGCAATGCAAAATTATGACATCATAATCTACGCAATGCAGTATGCAATGCAAAATTATGACATCATAATCCATGCAAAGCATCATTTAATGCAAAATTATGACATCACGATCCATGCAATGCAGTATGCAATGCAAAATTATGACATCACAATCCATGCAATGCAGTATGCAATGCAAAATTATGACATCACAATCCGTGCAATGCAGTATGCAATGCAAAATCATGACATCATAATCCAAGCAAAGCATCATTTAATGCTAAATTATGACATCACAATCCATGCAATGCAGTATGCAAAGCAAAATTATGACATCACAATCCATGCACAGCATCATTTAATGCAAAATTATGACATCACGATCCATACAATGCAGTATGCAATGCAAAATTATGATATCACAATCCATGCAAAGCATCATTTAATGCTAAAATATGACATCACAATCCATGCAAAGCATCATTTAATGCAAAATTATGACATCACAATCCATGCAATGCAGTATGCAATGCAAAATTATGACATCACAATCCATGCAATGCAGTATGCAATGCAAAATTATGACATCACAATCCATGCAATGCAGTATGCAATGCAAAATTATGACATCATAATTCATGCAAAGCATCATTTAATGCAAAATTATGACATCACAATCCACGCAATGCAGTATGCAATGCAAAATTATGACATCATAATCTACGCAATGCAGTATGCAATGCAAAATTATGACATCATAATCCATGCAAAGCATCATTTAATGCAAAATTATGACATCACAATCCATGCAATGCAGTATGCAATGCAAAATTATGACATCACAATCCATGCAATGAAGTATGCAATGCAAAATTATGACATCACAATCCATTCAATGCAGTATGCAATGCAAAATTATGACATCACAATCCATGCAATGCAGTTTGCAAAGCAAAATTATGACATCACAATCCATGCAAAGCATCATTTAATGCAAAATTATGACATCACAATCCATGCAATGCAGTATGCAATGCAAAATTATGACATCACAATCCATGCAAAGCATCATTTAATGCAAAAATATGACATCACAATCCATGCAAAGCATCATTTAATGCAAAATTATGACATCACAATCCAAGCAATGCAACATTTACTGCAAAATATGACATCACAATCCATGCAATGCAGTATGCAATGCTCAATTATGACATCACAATCCATGCAATGCAGTATGCAATGCAAAATTATGACATCATAATCCATGCAAAGCTTCATTTAATGCAAAATTATGACATCACAATCCATGCAATGCAAAATTATGACATCACAATCCATGCAATGCAGTATGCAAAGCAAAATTATGACATCACAATCCATGCAAAGCATCATTTAATGCAAAATTCTGACATCACGATCCATGCAATGCAGTATGCAATGCAAAATTATGACATTACGATCCATGCAATGCAGTATGCAATGCAAAATTATGACATCACGATCCATGCAATGCAGTATGCAATGCAAAATTATGACATCACAATCCGTGCAATGCAGTATGCAATGCAAAATTATGACATCATAATCCATGCAAAGCATCATTTAATGCAAAATTATGACATCACATTCCATGCAATGCAGTATGCAATGCAAAATTATGACATCACAATCCATGCAAAGCATCATTTAATGCAAAAATATGACATCACAATCCATGCAATGCAGTATGCAATGCAAAATTATGACATCACAATCCATGCAATGCAGTATGCAATGCAAAATTATGACATCATAATTCATGCAAAGCATCATTTAATGCAAAATTATGACATCACAATCCATGCAATGCAGTATGCAATGCAAAATTATGACATAATAATTCATGCAAAGCATCATTTAATGCAAAATTATGACATCACAATCCACGCAATGCAGTATGCAATGCAAAATTATGACATCATAATCTACGCAATGCAGTATGCAATGCAAAATTATGACATAATCCATGCAAAGCATCATTTAATGCAAAATTATGACATCACAATCCATGCAATGCAGTATGCAATGCAAAATTATGACATCACAATCCATGCAATGCAGTATGCAATGCAAAATTATGACATCATAATCCATGCAAAGCATCATTTAATGCAAAATTATGACATCACATTCCATGCAATGCAGTATGCAATGCAAAATTATGACATCACAATCCATGCAAAGCATCATTTAATGCAAAAATATGACATCACAATCCATGCAATGCAGTATGCAATGCAAAATTATGACATCACAATCCATGCAATGCAGTATGCAATGCAAAATTATGACATCATAATCCATGCAAAGCATCATTTAATGCAAAAATATGACATCACAATCCATGCAATGCAAAATTATGACATCACAATCCATGCAATGCAGTATGCAATTCAAAATTATGACATCATAATCCATGCAAAGCATCATTTAATGCAAAATTATGACATCACAATTCATGCAAGGCAGTATGCAATGCAAAATTATGACATCACAATCCATGCAATGCAGTATGCAATGCAAAATTATGACATCACAATCCATGCAATGCAGTATGCAATGCAAAATTATGACATCACAATCCATGCAATGCAGTATGCAATGCAAAATTATGACATAATAATTCATGCAAAGCATCATTTAATGCAAAATTATGACATCACAATCCACGCAATGCAGTATGCAATGCAAAATTATGACATCATAATCTACGCAATGCAGTATGCAATGCAAAATTATGACATCATAATCCATGCAAAGCATCATTTAATGCAAAATTATGACATCACAATCCATGCAATGCAGTATGCAATGCAAAATTATGACATCACAATCCATGCAATGCAGTATGCAATGCAAAATTATGACATCATAATCCATGCAAAGCATCATTTAATGCAAAATTATGACATCACATTCCATGCAATGCAGTATGCAATGCAAAATTATGACATCACAATCCATGCAAAGCATCATTTAATGCAAAAATATGACATCACAATCCATGCAATGCAGTATGCAATGCAAAATTATGACATCACAATCCATGCAATGCAGTATGCAATGCAAAATTATGACATCATAATCCATGCAAAGCATCATTTAATGCAAAAATATGACATCACAATCCATGCAATGCAAAATTATGACATCACAATCCATGCAATGCAGTATGCAATTCAAAATTATGACATCATAATCCATGCAAAGCATCATTTAATGCAAAATTATGACATCACAATTCATGCAAGGCAGTATGCAATGCAAAATTATGACATCACAATCCATGCAATGCAGTATGCAATGCAAAATTATGACATCACAATCCATGCAATGCAGTATGCAATGCAAAATTATGACATCATAATCCATGCAAAGCATCATTTAATGCAAAATTATGACATCACAGTCCATGCAATGCAGTATGCAAAGCAAAATTATGACATCACAATCCATGCAAAGCATCATTTAATGCAAAATTCTGACATCACGATCCATGCAATGCAGTATGCAATGCAAAATTATGACATTACAATCCGTGCAATGCAGTATGCAATGCAAAATTATGACATCACGATCCATGCAATGCAGTATGCAATGCAAAATTATGACATCACAATCCGTGCAATGCAGTATGCAATGCAAAATTATGACATCATAATCCATGCAAAGCATCATTTAATGCAAAATTATGACATCACATTCCATGCAATGCAGTATGCAATGCAAAATTATGACATCACAATCCATGCAAAGCATCATTTAATGCAAAAATATGACATCACAATCCATGCAATGCAGTATGCAATGCAAAATTATGACATCACAATCCATGCAATGCAGTATGCAATGCAAAATTATGACATCATAATTCATGCAAAGCATCATTTAATGCAAAATTATGACATCACAATCCATGCAATGCAGTATGCAATGCAAAATTATGACATAATAATTCATGCAAAGCATCATTTAATGCAAAATTATGACATCACAATCCACGCAATGCAGTATGCAATGCAAAATTATGACATCATAATCTACGCAATGCAGTATGCAATGCAAAATTATGACATCATAATCCATGCAAAGCATCATTTAATGCAAAATTATGACATCACAATCCATGCAATGCAGTATGCAATGCAAAATTATGACATCACAATCCATGCAATGCAGTATGCAAAGCAAAATTATGACATCACAATCCATGCAAAGCATCATTTAATGCAAAATTATGACATCACAATCCATGCAATGCAGTATGCAAACCAAAATTATGACATCACAATCCATGCAAAGCATCATTTAATGCAAAATTATGACATCACAATCCATGCAATGCAGTATGCAATGCAAAATTATGACATCATAATCCATGCAAAGCATCATTTAATGCAAAATTATGACATCACAGTCCATGCAATGCAGTATGCAAAGCAAAATTATGACATCACAATCCATGCAAAGCATCATTTAATGCAAAATTCTGACATCACGATCCATGCAATGCAGTATGCAATGCAAAATTATGACATTACAATCCGTGCAATGCAGTATGCAATGCAAAATTATGACATCACGATCCATGCAATGCAGTATGCAATGCAAAATTATGACATCACAATCCATGCAAAGCATCATTTAATGCAAAAATATGACATCAAAATCCATGCAATGCAGTATGCAATGCAAAATTATGACATCACAATCCATGCAATGCAGTATGCAATGCAAAATTATGACATCATAATTCATGCAAAGCATCATTTAATGCAAAATTATGACATCCCAATCTACGCAATGCAGTATGCAATGCAAAATTATGACATCATAATCCATGCAAAGCATATTTTAATGCAAAATTATGACATCACAATCCATGCAATGCAGTATGCAATGCAAAATTATGACATAACAATCCATGCAATGCAGTATGCAATGCAAAATTATGACATCACAATCCATGCAATGCAGTATGCAATGCAAAATTATGACATCACAATCCATGCAAAGCATCATTTAGTGCAAAAATATGACATCACAATCCATGCAAAGCATCATGTAATGCAAAATTATGACATCACAATCCAAGCAATGCAACATTTAATGCAAAATTATGACATCACACTCCATGCAATGCAGTATGCAATGCAAAATTATGACATCACAATCCATGCAAAGCATCATTTAATGCAAAATTATGACATCACGATCCATACAATGCAGTATGCAATGCAAAATTATGACATCACAATCCATGCAATGCAGTATGCAATGCACAATTATGACATCACAATCCATGCAATGCAGTATGCAATGCAAAATTATGACATCATAATCCATGCAAAGCTTCATTTAATGCAAAATTATGACATCACAATCCATGCAATGCAAAATTATGACATCACAATCCATGCAATGCAGTATGCAATTCAAAATTATGACATCATAATCCATGCAAAGCATCATTTAATGCAAAATTATGACATCACAATCCATGCAATGCAGTATGCAATGCAAAATTATGACATAATAATTCATGCAAAGCATCATTTAATGCAAAATTATGACATCACAATCCACGCAATGCAGTATGCAATGCAAAATTATGACATCATAATCTACGCAATGCAGTATGCAATGCAAAATTATGACATCATAATCCATGCAAAGCATCATTTAATGCAAAATTATGACATCACAATCCATGCAATGCAGTATGCAATGCAAAATTATGACATCACAATCCATGCAATGCAGTATGCAAAGCAAAATTATGACATCACAATCCATGCAAAGCATCATTTAATGCAAAATTATGACATCACAATCCATGCAATGCAGTATGCAATGCAAAATTATGACATCATAATCCATGCAAAGCATCATTTAATGCAAAATTATGACATCACAGTCCATGCAATGCAGTATGCAAAGCAAAATTATGACATCACAATCCATGCAAAGCATCATTTAATGCAAAATTCTGACATCACGATCCATGCAATGCAGTATGCAATGCAAAATTATGACATCACAATCCGTGCAATGCAGTATGCAATGCAAAATTATGACATCATAATCCATGCAAAGCATCATTTAATGCAAAATTATGACATCACATTCCATGCAATGCAGTATGCAATGCAAAATTATGACATCACAATCCATGCAAAGCATCATTTAATGCAAAATTATGACATCACAATCCATGCAATGCAGTATGCAATGCAAAATTATGACATCACAATCCGTGCAATGCAGTATGCAATGCAAAATTATGACATCATAATTCATGCAAAGCATCATTTAATGCAAAATTATGACATCACAATCTACGCAATGCAGTATGCAATGCAAAATTATGACATCATAATCCATGCAAAGCATATTTTAATGCAAAATTATGACATCACAATCCATGCAATGCAGTATGCAATGCAAAATTATGACATAACAATCCATGCAATGCAGTATGCAATGCAAAATTATGACATCATAATCCATGCAAAGCATCATTTAATGCAAAATTATGACATCACAATCCATGCAATGCAGTATGCAATGCAAAATTATGACATCACAATCCATGCAAAGCATCATGTAATGCAAAATTATGACATCACAATCCAAGCAATGCAACATTTAATGCAAAATTATGACATCACACTCCATGCAATGCAGTATGCAATGCAAAATTATGACATCACAATCCATGCAAAGCATCATTTAATGCAAAATTATGACATCACGATCCATACAATGCAGTATGCAATGCAAAATTATGACATCACAATCCATGCAATGCAGTATGCAATGCAAAATTATGACATCACACTCCATGCAATGCAGTATGCAATGCAAAATTATGACATCATAATCCAAGCAAAGCATCATTTAATGCAAAATTATGACATCACATTCCATGCAATGCAGTATGCAATGCAAAATTATGACATCACAATCCATGCAATGCAGTATGCAATGCAAAATTATGACATTATAATTCATGCAAAGCATCATTTAATGCAAAATTATGACATCACAATCCATGCAATGCAGTATGCAAAGCAAAATTATGACATCACAATCCATGCAAAGCATCATTTAATGCAAAATTATTTCATCACGATCCATACAATGCAGTATGCAATGCAAAATTATGATATCACAATCCATGCAAAGCATCATTTAATGCAAAAATATGACATCACAATCCATGCAAAGCATCATTTAATGCAAAATTATGACATCACAATCCATGCAATGCAGTATGCAATGCAAAATTATGACATTATAATTCATGCAAAGCATCATTTAATGCAAAATTATGACATCACAATCCATGCAATGCAGTATGCAATGCAAAATTATGACATCACAATCCATGCAATGCAGTATGCAATGCAAAATTATGACATCACAATCCATGCAATGCAGTATGCAATGCAAAATTATGACATCATAATTCATGCAAAGCATAATTTAATGCAAAATTATGACATCACAATCCACGCAATGCAGTATGCAAAGCAAAATTATGACATCATAATCCATGCAAAGCATCATTTAATGCAAAATTATGACATCACAATCCATGCAATGAAGTATGCAATGCAAAATTATGACATCACAATCCATGCAATGCAGTATGCAATGCAAAATTATGACATCACAATCCATGCAAAGCATAATTTAATGCAAAATTATGACATCACAATCCATGCAATGCAGTATGCAAAGCAAAATTATGACATCACAATCCATGCAAAGCATCATTTAATGCAAAATTATGACATCACAATCCATGCAATGCAGTATGCAATGCAAAATTATGACATCACAATCCATGCAAAGCATCATTTAATGCAAAAATATGACATCACAATCCATGCAAAGCATCATTTAATGCAAAATTATGACATCACAATCCAAGCAATGCAACATTTACTGCAAAATATGACATCACATTCCATGCAATGCAGTATGCAATGCACAATTATGACATCACAATCCATGCAATGCAGTATGCAATGCAAAATTATGACATTATAATTCATGCAAAGCATAATTTAATGCAAAATTATGACATCACAATCCATGCAATGCAGTATGCAATGCAAAATTATGACATCACAATCCATGCAAAGCATCATTTAATGCAAAATTATGACATCACGATCCATGCAATGCAGTATGCAATGCAAAATTATGACATCACAATCCATGCAAAGCATCATTTAATGCAAAAATATGACATCACAATCCATGCAAAGCATCATTTAATGCAAAATTATGACATCACAATCCAAGCAATGCAACATTTACTGCAAAATATGACATCACAATCCATGCAATGCAGTATGCAATGCACAATTATGACATCACAATCCATGCAATGCAGTATGCAATGCAAAATTATGACATCATAATCCATGCAAAGCTTCATTTAATGCAACATTATGACATCACAATCCATGCAATGCAGTATGCAATGCAAAATTATGACATCACAATCCATGCAATGCAGTATGCAATGCAAAATTATGACATCACAATCCATGCAATGCAGTATGCAATGTAAAATTATGACATAATAATTCATGCAAAGCATCATTTAATGCAAAATTATGACATCACAATCCATGCAATGCAGTATGCAATGCAAAATTATGACATCACAATCCATGCAATGCAGTATGCAAAGCAAAATTATGACATCACAATCCATGCAAAGCATCATTTAATGCAAAATTATGACATCACGATCCATGCAATGCAGTATGTAATGCAAAATTATGACATAACAATCCATGCAATGCAGTATGCAATGCAAAATTATGACATCACAATCCATGCAATGCAGTATGCAATGCAAAATTATGACATCATAATTCATGCAAAGCATCATTTAATGCAAAATTATGACATCACAATCCACGCAATGCAGTATGCAATGCAAAATTATGACATCATAATCTACGCAATGCAGTATGCAATGCAAAATTATGACATCATAATCCATGCAAAGCATCATTTAATGCAAAATTATGACATCACAATCCATGCAATGCAGTATGCAAAGCAAAATTATGACATCACAATCCATTCAAAGCATCATTTAATGCAAAATTATGACATCACGATCCATACAATGCAGTATGCAATGCAAAATTATGATATCACAATCCATGCAAAGCATCATTTAATGCTAAAATATGACATCACAATCCATGCAAAGCATCATTTAATGCAAAATTATGACATCACAATCCATGCAATGCAGTATGCAATGCAAAATTATGACATCACAATCCATGCAATGCAGTATGCAATGCAAAATTATGACATCACAATCCATGCAATGCAGTATGCAATGCAAAATTATGACATCATAATTCATGCAAAGCATCATTTAATGCAAAATTATGACATCACAATCCACGCAATGCAGTATGCAATGCAAAATTATGACATCACAATCCATGCAAAGCATCATTTAATGCAAAAATATGACATCGCAATCCATGCAAAGCATCATTTAATGCAAAATGATGACATCACAATCCAAGCAATGCAACATTTACTGCAAAATATGACATCACAATCCATGCAATGCAGTATGCAATGCTCAATTATGACATCACAATCCATGCAATGCAGTATGCAATGCAAAATTATGACATCATAATCCATGCAAAGCTTCATTTAATGCAAAATTATGACATCACAATCCATGCAATGCAAAATTATGACATCACAATCCATGCAATGCAGTATGCAATTCAAAATTATGACATCATAATCCATGCAAAGCATCATTTAATGCAAAATTATGACATCACAATTCATGCAATGCAGTATGCAATGCAAAATTATGACATCACAATCCATGCAATGCAGTATGCAATGCAAAATTATGACATCACAATCCATGCAATGCAGTATGCAATGCAAAATTATGACATCACAATCCATGCAATGCAGTATGCAATGCAAAATTATGACATAATAATTCATGCAAAGCATCATTTAATGCAAAATTATGACATCACAATCCACGCAATGCAGTATGCAATGCAAAATTATGACATCATAATCTACGCAATGCAGTATGCAATGCAAAATTATGACATCATAATCCATGCAAAGCATCATTTAATGCAAAATTATGACATCACAATCCATGCAATGCAGAATGCAATGCAAAATTATGACATCACAATCCATGCAATGCAGTATGCAAAGCAAAATTATGACATCACAATCCATGCAAAGCATCATTTAATGCAAAATTATGACATCACAATCCATGCAATGCAGTATGCAATGCAAAATTATGACATCATAATCCATGCAAAGCATCATTTAATGCAAAATTATGACATCACAGTCCATGCAATGCAGTATGCAAAGCAAAATTATGACATCACAATCCATGCAAAGCATCATTTAATGCAAAATTCTGACATCACGATCCATGCAATGCAGTATGCAATGCAAAATTATGACATCACAATCCGTGCAATGCAGTATGCAATGCAAAATGATGACATCACGATCCATGCAATGCAGTATGCAATGCAAAATTATGACATCACAATCCGTGCAATGCAGTATGCAATGCAAAATTATGACATCATAATCCATGCAAAGCATCATTTAATGCAAAATTATGACATCACAATCCATGCAATGCAGTATGCAATGCAAAATTATGACATCACAATCCATGCAATGCAGTATGCAATGCAAAATTATGACATCATAATTCATGCAAAGCATCATTTAATGCAAAATTATGACATCACAATCTACGCAATGCAGTATGCAATGCAAAATTATGACATCATAATCCATGCAAAGCATATTTTAATGCAAAATTATGACATCACAATCCATGCAATGCAGTATGCAATGCAAAATTATGACATAACAATCCATGCAATGCAGTATGCAATGCAAAATTATGACATCATAATCCATGCAAAGCATCATTTAATGCAAAATTATGACATCACAATCCATGCAATGCAGTATGCAATGCAAAATTATGACATCACAATCCATGCAAAGCATCATTTAATGCAAAATTATGACATCACAATCCATGCAATGCAGTATGCAATGCAAAATTATGACATCACAATCCATGCAAAGCATCATTTAGTGCAAAAATATAACATCACAATCCATGCAAAGCATCATGTAATGCAAAATTATGACATCACAATCCAAGCAATGCAACATTTAATGCAAAATTATGACATCACACTCCATGCAATGCAGTATGCAATGCAAAATTATGACATCACAATCCATGCAAAGCATCATTTAATGCAAAATTATGACATCATGATCCATACAATGCAGTATGCAATGCAAAATTATGACATCACAATCCATGCAATGCAGTATGCAATGCAAAATTATGACATCACAATCCGTGCAATGCAGTATGCAATGCAAAATTATGACATCATAATCCAAGCAAAGCATCATTTAATGCAAAATTATGACATCACATTCCATGCAATGCAGTATGCAATGCAAAATTATGACATCACAATCCATGCAAAGCATCATTTAATGCAAAATTATGACATCACGATCCATACAATGCAGTATGCAATGCAAAATTATGACATCACAATCCATGCAATGCAGTATGCAATGCAAAATTATGACATCACAATCCGTGCAATGCAGTATGCAATGCAAAATTATGACATCATAATCCAAGCAAAGCATCATTTAATGCAAAATTATGACATCACAATCCATGCAATGCAGTATGCAATGCAAAATTATGACATCACAATCCATGCAAAGCATCATTTAATGCAAAAATATGACATCACAATCCATGCAAAGCATCATTTAATGCAAAATTATGACATCACAATCCAAGCAATGCAACATTTACTGCAAAATATGACATCACAATCCATGCAATGCAGTATGCAATGCACAATTATGACATCACAATCCATGCAATGCAGTATGCAATGCAAAATTATGACATCATAATCCATGCAAAACTTCATTTAATGCAAAATTATGACATCACAATCCATGCAATGCAAAATTATGACATCACAATCCATGCAATGCAGTATGCAATTCAAAATTATGACATCATAATCCATGCAAAGCATCATTTAATGCAAAATTATGACATCACAATCCATGCAATGCAGTATGCAATGCAAAATTATGACATAATAATTCATGCAAAGCATCATTTAATGCAAAATTATGACATCACAATCCACGCAATGCAGTATGCAATGCAAAATTATGACATCATAATCTACGCAATGCAGTATGCAATGCAAAATTATGACATCATAATCCATGCAAAGCATCATTTAATGCAAAATTATGACATCACAATCCATGCAATGCAGTATGCAATGCAAAATTATGACATCACAATCCATGCAATGAAGTATGCAATGCAAAATTATGACATCACAATCCATTCAATGCAGTATGCAATGCAAAATTATGACATCACAATCCATGCAATGCAGTTTGCAAAGCAAAATTATGACATCACAATCCATGCAAAGCATCATTTAATGCAAAATTATGACATCACAATCCATGCAATGCAGTATGCAAACCAAAATTATGACATCACAATCCATGCAAAGCATCATTTAATGCAAAATTATGACATCACAATCCAAGCAATGCAACATTTACTGCAAAATATGACATCACAATCCATGCAATGCAGTATGCAATGCTCAATTATGACATCACAATCCATGCAATGCAGTATGCAATGCAAAATTATGACATCATAATCCATGCAAAGCTTCATTTAATGCAAAATTATGACATCACAATCCATGCAATGCAAAATTATGACATCACAATCCATGCAATGCAGTATGCAAAGCAAAATTATGACATCACAATCCATGCAAAGCATCATTTAATGCAAAATTCTGACATCACGATCCATGCAATGCAGTATGCAATGCAAAATTATGACATTACGATCCATGCAATGCAGTATGCAATGCAAAATTATGACATCACGATCCATGCAATGCAGTATGCAATGCAAAATTATGACATCACAATCCGTGCAATGCAGTATGCAATGCAAAATTATGACATCATAATCCATGCAAAGCATCATTTAATGCAAAATTATGACATCACATTCCATGCAATGCAGTATGCAATGCAAAATTATGACATCACAATCCATGCAAAGCATCATTTAATGCAAAAATATGACATCACAATCCATGCAATGCAGTATGCAATGCAAAATTATGACATCACAATCCATGCAATGCAGTATGCAATGCAAAATTATGACATCATAATTCATGCAAAGCATCATTTAATGCAAAATTATGACATCACAATCCATGCAATGCAGTATGCAATGCAAAATTATGACATAATAATTCATGCAAAGCATCATTTAATGCAAAATTATGACATCACAATCCACGCAATGCAGTATGCAATGCAAAATTATGACATCATAATCTACGCAATGCAGTATGCAATGCAAAATTATGACATCATAATCCATGCAAAGCATCATTTAATGCAAAATTATGACATCACAATCCATGCAATGCAGTATGCAATGCAAAATTATGACATCACAATCCATGCAATGCAGTATGCAATGCAAAATTATGACATCATAATCCATGCAAAGCATCATTTAATGCAAAATTATGACATCACATTCCATGCAATGCAGTATGCAATGCAAAATTATGACATCACAATCCATGCAAAGCATCATTTAATGCAAAAATATGACATCACAATCCATGCAATGCAGTATGCAATGCAAAATTATGACATCACAATCCATGCAATGCAGTATGCAATGCAAAATTATGACATCATAATCCATGCAAAGCATCATTTAATGCAAAAATATGACATCACAATCCATGCAATGCAAAATTATGACATCACAATCCATGCAATGCAGTATGCAATTCAAAATTATGACATCATAATCCATGCAAAGCATCATTTAATGCAAAATTATGACATCACAATTCATGCAAGGCAGTATGCAATGCAAAATTATGACATCACAATCCATGCAATGCAGTATGCAATGCAAAATTATGACATCACAATCCATGCAATGCAGTATGCAATGCAAAATTATGACATCACAATCCATGCAATGCAGTATGCAATGCAAAATTATGACATAATAATTCATGCAAAGCATCATTTAATGCAAAATTATGACATCACAATCCACGCAATGCAGTATGCAATGCAAAATTATGACATCATAATCTACGCAATGCAGTATGCAATGCAAAATTATGACATCATAATCCATGCAAAGCATCATTTAATGCAAAATTATGACATCACAATCCATGCAATGCAGTATGCAATGCAAAATTATGACATCACAATCCATGCAATGCAGTATGCAAAGCAAAATTATGACATCACAATCCATGCAAAGCATCATTTAATGCAAAATTATGACATCACAATCTATGCAATGCAGTATGCAAAGCAAAATTATGACATCACAATCCATGCAAAGCATCATTTAATGCAAAATTATGACATCACAATCCATGCAATGCAGTATGCAATGCAAAATTATGACATCATAATCCATGCAAAGCATCATTTAATGCAAAATTATGACATCACAGTCCATGCAATGCAGTATGCAAAGCAAAATTATGACATCACAATCCATGCAAAGCATCATTTAATGCAAAATTCTGACATCACGATCCATGCAATGCAGTATGCAATGCAAAATTATGACATTACAATCCGTGCAATGCAGTATGCAATGCAAAATTATGACATCACGATCCATGCAATGCAGTATGCAATGCAAAATTATGACATCACAATCCGTGCAATGCAGTATGCAATGCAAAATTATGACATCATAATCCATGCAAAGCATCATTTAATGCAAAATTATGACATCACATTCCATGCAATGCAGTATGCAATGCAAAATTATGACATCACAATCCATGCAAAGCATCATTTAATGCAAAAATATGACATCACAATCCATGCAATGCAGTATGCAATGCAAAATTATGACATCACAATCCATGCAATGCAGTATGCAATGCAAAATTATGACATCATAATTCATGCAAAGCATCATTTAATGCAAAATTATGACATCACAATCCATGCAATGCAGTATGCAATGCAAAATTATGACATAATAATTCATGCAAAGCATCATTTAATGCAAAATTATGACATCACAATCCACGCAATGCAGTATGCAATGCAAAATTATGACATCATAATCTACGCAATGCAGTATGCAATGCAAAATTATGACATCATAATCCATGCAAAGCATCATTTAATGCAAAATTATGACATCACAATCCATGCAATGCAGTATGCAATGCAAAATTATGACATCACAATCCATGCAATGCAGTATGCAAAGCAAAACTATGACATCACAATCCATGCAAAGCATCATTTAATGCAAAATTATGACATCACAATCCATGCAATGCAGTATGCAATGCAAAATTATGACATCACAATCCATGCAATGCAGTATGCAATGCAAAATTATGACATCACAATCCATGCAATGCAGTATGCAATGCAAAATTATGACATAATAATTCATGCAAAGCATCATTTAATGCAAAATTATGACATCACAATCCACGCAATGCAGTATGCAATGCAAAATTATGACATCATAATCTACGCAATGCAGTATGCAATGCAAAATTATGACATCATAATCCATGCAAAGCATCATTTAATGCAAAATTATGACATCACAATCCATGCAATGCAGTATGCAATGCAAAATTATGACATCACAATCCATGCAATGCAGTATGCAAAGCAAAATTATGACATCACAATCCATGCAAAGCATCATTTAATGCAAAATTATGACATCACAATCTATGCAATGCAGTATGCAAAGCAAAATTATGACATCACAATCCATGCAAAGCATCATTTAATGCAAAATTATGACATCACAATCCATGCAATGCAGTATGCAATGCAAAATTATGACATCATAATCCATGCAAAGCATCATTTAATGCAAAATTATGACATCACAGTCCATGCAATGCAGTATGCAAAGCAAAATTATGACATCACAATCCATGCAAAGCATCATTTAATGCAAAATTCTGACATCACGATCCATGCAATGCAGTATGCAATGCAAAATTATGACATTACAATCCGTGCAATGCAGTATGCAATGCAAAATTATGACATCACGATCCATGCAATGCAGTATGCAATGCAAAATTATGACATCACAATCCGTGCAATGCAGTATGCAATGCAAAATTATGACATCATAATCCATGCAAAGCATCATTTAATGCAAAATTATGACATCACATTCCATGCAATGCAGTATGCAATGCAAAATTATGACATCACAATCCATGCAAAGCATCATTTAATGCAAAAATATGACATCACAATCCATGCAATGCAGTATGCAATGCAAAATTATGACATCACAATCCATGCAATGCAGTATGCAATGCAAAATTATGACATCACAATCCATGCAATGCAGTATGCAATGCAAAATTATGACATCATAATTCATGCAAAGCATCATTTAATGCAAAATTATGACATCACAATCCATGCAATGCAGTATGCAATGCAAAATTATGACATAATAATTCATGCAAAGCATCATTTAATGCAAAATTATGACATCACAATCCACGCAATGCAGTATGCAATGCAAAATTATGACATCATAATCTACGCAATGCAGTATGCAATGCAAAATTATGACATCATAATCCATGCAAAGCATCATTTAATGCAAAATTATGACATCACAATCCATGCAATGCAGTATGCAATGCAAAATTATGACATCACAATCCATGCAATGCAGTATGCAAAGCAAAATTATGACATCACAATCCATGCAAAGCATCATTTAATGCAAAATTATGACATCACAATCCATGCAATGCAGTATGCAAACCAAAATTATGACATCACAATCCATGCAAAGCATCATTTAATGCAAAATTATGACATCACAATCCATGCAATGCAGTATGCAATGCAAAATTATGACATCATAATCCATGCAAAGCATCATTTAATGCAAAATTATGACATCAAAATCCATGCAATGCAGTATGCAATGCAAAATTATGACATCACAATCCATGCAATGCAGTATGCAATGCAAAATTATGACATCACAATCCATGCAATGCAGTATGCAAAGCAAAATTATGACATTACAATCCGTGCAATGCAGTATGCAATGCAAAATTATGACATCACGATCCATGCAATGCAGTATGCAATGCAAAATTATGACATCACAATCCATGCAAAGCATCATTTAATGCAAAAATATGACATCAAAATCCATGCAATGCAGTATGCAATGCAAAATTATGACATCACAATCCATGCAATGCAGTATGCAATGCAAAATTATGACATCATAATTCATGCAAAGCATATTTTAATGCAAAATTATGACATCACAATCCATGCAATGCAGTATGCAATGCAAAATTATGACATAACAATCCATGCAATGCAGTATGCAATGCAAAATTATGACATCACAATCCATGCAATGCAGTATGCAATGCAAAATTATGACATCACAATCCATGCAAAGCATCATTTAATGCAAAATTATGACATCACAATCCATGCAATGCAGTATGCAATGCAAAATTATGACATCACAATCCATGCAAAGCATCATTTAGTGCAAAAATATGACATCACAATCCATGCAAAGCATCATGTAATGCAAAATTATGACATCACAATCCAAGCAATGCAACATTTAATGCAAAATTATGACATCACACTCCATGCAATGCAGTATGCAATGCAAAATTATGACATCACAATCCATGCAAAGCATCATTTAATGCAAAATTATGACATCACGATCCATACAATGCAGTATGCAATGCAAAATTATGACATCACAATCCATGCAATGCAGTATGCAATGCACAATTATGACATCACAATCCATGCAATGCAGTATGCAATGCAAAATTATGACATCATAATCCATGCAAAGCTTCATTTAATGCAAAATTATGACATCACAATCCATGCAAAGCTTCATTTAATGCAAAATTATGACATCACAATCCATGCAATGCAAAATTATGACATCACAATCCATGCAATGCAGTATGCAATTCAAAATTATGACATCATAATCCATGCAAAGCATCATTTAATGCAAAATTATGACATCACAATCCATGCAATGCAGTATGCAATGCAAAATTATGACATAATAATTCATGCAAAGCATCATTTAATGCAAAATTATGACATCACAATCCACGCAATGCAGTATGCAATGCAAAATTATGACATCATAATCTACGCAATGCAGTATGCAATGCAAAATTATGACATCATAATCCATGCAAAGCATCATTTAATGCAAAATTATGACATCACAATCCATGCAATGCAGTATGCAATGCAAAATTATGACATCACAATCCATGCAATGCAGTATGCAAAGCAAAATTATGACATCACAATCCATGCAAAGCATCATTTAATGCAAAATTATGACATCACAATCCATGCAATGCAGTATGCAATGCAAAATTATGACATCATAATCCATGCAAAGCATCATTTAATGCAAAATTATGACATCACAGTCCATGCAATGCAGTATGCAAAGCAAAATTATGACATCACAATCCATGCAAAGCATCATTTAATGCAAAATTCTGACATCACGATCCATGCAATGCAGTATGCAATGCAAAATTATGACATCACAATCCGTGCAATGCAGTATGCAATGCAAAATTATGACATCATAATCCATGCAAAGCATCATTTAATGCAAAATTATGACATCACATTCCATGCAATGCAGTATGCAATGCAAAATTATGACATCACAATCCATGCAAAGCATCATTTAATGCAAAATTATGACATCACAATCCATGCAATGCAGTATGCAATGCAAAATTATGACATCACAATCCGTGCAATGCAGTATGCAATGCAAAATTATGACATCATAATTCATGCAAAGCATCATTTAATGCAAAATTATGACATCACAATCTACGCAATGCAGTATGCAATGCAAAATTATGACATCATAATCCATGCAAAGCATATTTTAATGCAAAATTATGACATCACAATCCATGCAATGCAGTATGCAATGCAAAATTATGACATAACAATCCATGCAATGCAGTATGCAATGCAAAATTATGACATCATAATCCATGCAAAGCATCATTTAATGCAAAATTATGACATCACAATCCATGCAATGCAGTATGCAATGCAAAATTATGACATCACAATCCATGCAAAGCATCATGTAATGCAAAATTATGACATCACAATCCAAGCAATGCAACATTTAATGCAAAATTATGACATCACACTCCATGCAATGCAGTATGCAATGCAAAATTATGACATCACAATCCATGCAAAGCATCATTTAATGCAAAATTATGACATCACGATCCATACAATGCAGTATGCAATGCAAAATTATGACATCACAATCCATGCAATGCAGTATGCAATGCAAAATTATGACATCACACTCCATGCAGTGCAGTATGCAATGCAAAATTATGACATCATAATCCAAGCAAAGCATCATTTAATGCAAAATTATGACATCACATTCCATGCAATGCAGTATGCAATGCAAAATTATGACATCACAATCCATGCAATGCAGTATGCAATGCAAAATTATGACATTATAATTCATGCAAAGCATCATTTAATGCAAAATTATGACATCACAATCCATGCAATGCAGTATGCAAAGCAAAATTATGACATCACAATCCATGCAAAGCATCATTTAATGCAAAATTATTTCATCACGATCCATACAATGCAGTATGCAATGCAAAATTATGATATCACAATCCATGCAAAGCATCATTTAATGCAAAAATATGACATCACAATCCATGCAAAGCATCATTTAATGCAAAATTATGACATCACAATCCATGCAATGCAGTATGCAATGCAAAATTATGACATTATAATTCATGCAAAGCATCATTTAATGCAAAATTATGACATCACAATCCATGCAATGCAGTATGCAATGCAAAATTATGACATCACAATCCATGCAATGCAGTATGCAATGCAAAATTATGACATCACAATCCATGCAATGCAGTATGCAATGCAAAATTATGACATCATAATTCATGCAAAGCATAATTTAATGCAAAATTATGACATCACAATCCACGCAATGCAGTATGCAAAGCAAAATTATGACATCATAATCCATGCAAAGCATCATTTAATGCAAAATTATGACATCACAATCCATGCAATGAAGTATGCAATGCAAAATTATGACATCACAATCCATGCAATGCAGTATGCAATGCAAAATTATGACATCACAATCCATGCAAAGCATAATTTAATGCAAAATTATGACATCACAATCCATGCAATGCAGTATGCAAAGCAAAATTATGACATCACAATCCATGCAAAGCATCATTTAATGCAAAAT